>NW_010528564.1:0-21390 GCF_000687285.1 Phaethon lepturus | reverse complement strand
AGCAGGAAGCACAAAGCTGAATTTTATGGCCACAGTGACAAGGGCTTGGCTGCCATTGAGTCACTTCTGTGTGGAAGGTGAGAAGGGAGAAGAAGCAGCTGATAGAAGAAAAACTAGTAAAAAATAGTAGAAGATCCCAACTACTCACTGCAGCAGCTGATGTTGATGATTCCTTCTAGAAGCAACAGTTTCTGCCATCACCTCCTAACCGCCCAAAGCAGAGTGCTGTGCCACACCACCACCCGAGTCAGGAGCAGCATCAGGAGCCAGATGGACTTTCCAGGACACTGCTGTAGACCACAGTCTTTTTGTTGCTGCCAGCCCTCCCCCTTCACAGGAAGCCACATACCTTGTTTTTAGAGTTGGCTCAGTGTTCATTTCTACCCCCTCTGCTTAGGAAGTGGGAATGTGTCACTGTGGAGCAAGTAGACAGATAGAAAACATTAATTTCTTTTTTAAAAGCAGTTCTTTGCTTCCAAGCATAGAGCTCATTTGCCTTATAAACTCAATGTTGTTTATAATTTCATGACAAATGATGCCTCCCTGTGCAGCCCATGCCTGCTGAAGCTGATGGCTCAGTTGCCAGGATTTCAGTTCTTCATTTCCCAGCAAATGTGCTCGGCTCCATATTTCCACCTTCACTTTTCAGTGTACATTTGTATTTGTTCCCACCTGTGATGGAACTAGATTTCATTGCAAAGGGCAATGGCTTCCATAAAGTGGAAATATTTCTCTACTTGATTAATTATCTGTTCACTCACAGGCCTTTTCCAGATGGCCTCCAATCTGCGAGATCATGAACAACTTTGTCTTGCAACGTTAAGTATAATATAGCTAAGCAGGCAGTCTTCTTTCCCTGGCAATATCAGACCCAGATGCCTAATTTTCTGGCACATTTCCTTAATTGTTACATAGTGGTACCCGCTCACACTAATGATGTATGTCAGGCACATGAAGCTGCAAGCTTCAGGGCATTTATCGCAACAACTGTGAAATATTTTGTCTTGCCAGCCTCTTAGAATTAGATCATGGCAATTGCACTTATGTAAAGAGTAAAGCACATTACCACTTTATTATTAACCGTTCTCTGTTTTCTTCCTGTTGCAGATATTGCATTGACTCAGCAAAGATTGTTACATTTTCCGGATGTAGGCACATTCTATCTGTTTTATAGGTTCATATGTTCAGGTCTATGGATATCTACATTGCTGTGATCCATATAAGCTGTGACCCTTAGTATATCATAATGATGATGTCCTCTGTTTTTTCAAAGGTGGGATAAAGGGGCAGATTATATAATCCAAGTATAGAGTCCCTAATCAGGAAGTAAATGGACTTTTCCATCTGATTATAT
Source organism: Phaethon lepturus (assembly GCF_000687285.1). Lineage (NCBI taxonomy): Eukaryota > Metazoa > Chordata > Aves > Phaethontiformes > Phaethontidae > Phaethon > Phaethon lepturus. Next base: position 20,036 of record NW_010528564.1, on the reverse strand, counting down.
CCTCTGACCCAACAATGGCTGCCAAATACATCCGTCCTTGTAAATATTTTCTATTTCTAGTGCTGTTTGAACACTGGGAGGTATCAGAAATAATAAAGGTATGTGTTGGGCACAGAGCCACAGGAAGCACTTAAGGGCATGTAGACAATTGAAACTGATTCTTGTTGTCTACCAGAAAAACAAAGGGTCTTTTATTAAGAAGTGTGTCTTCTGAAACATTTATTACACAGTGCACATTCTTAAATATTTGCTTACACACACACAAAAATTACATAAAGAGTCTAAAACAAGCAGAAAAACAGAACACCTTTCTCATACTACACATAAACCAGCTGCTTCTGCATCTGGTGCATTCTGTCTGCTTCTTCATAGCTCCAACCATATTTACCTGAGAGCTGACTTTATTGAGGTTCCTGAACACCACTGTTTCTTACTGAGGACTTTATACATAGAGTTATTGATTTATCTGCCTATGCTACACAATTTCTCATATAAAAGATTACTTTGAACTTATATGTTTGTTAGCTTAAGAGTCTATTAGTCTACTTTTTCCTATAGGCATCAAACTCCAGTACTGTGGTAAAAAAATAAACACTTCTCCCTGCCCCCAAACCCCTTAGAAAAATAGGCAATGGAAACTAGTTTTATCATTTGTATATAGTTTTATATGCTTTATACCTCCATATAAAAATCTGATCTGATGTAAAAATTTCAGTTTCTCATAAAAAATGAACGCAGCAACTTGAAATATTTGCAGTCTTCCAAAACATTTAATTGGATGTGCTGTTACAGTGGGTCTAGGAACAGCAGTTTGCCTCAGATAACCATCCTCTTCTGTAGGCCATGTTCCCATTTGCTATAATGCATTATTATGAATTCTCATGCCACATCACCTCTGTTCATCAAAAAGAGCATGCTTGTATCAGGGCATATGTGGTCAACTCAACCTCATCAAGAGTAAAAAAGTCAACCCAACCTCATTAAGAGTACAAAGGTTCCACTGTAATGTTTTTCTACTAAACCTAAGAAGCCTAAGTATTGTCACCTCAGCATCGATGAATACTTGTCATGATTTGCTGAAGGAATATACAGGCTGAAATTAATCTGAACTGTGAACATTCAGTAGATTTGAAAAACTAGAAGTTTTTTAAGTGAATACCTTTAGAAAAAATATGACTTACCATTTAACCACATCTCCACTGTAATACACACTGAAATAACTAAAAACATCTTGCAGTGATTTCAGCAGCCTGACCTCTAATTGTTGACTGTGGACGTGCATGTAGGCATGCATAAATATATCTGGACATTTGAATTCTTGAGTGTTAAAAAATACATATAAGTCCAATCCAGCCTATTATATCACTGATGACACTAAGTGTTTATTTTCCCACACATGTTTGGATTGGGTTTCTTGGAAGAAGGCACAGAGGACGTAGTATGATAATGTTAAGTCTTCCCTTCATATGTGCAGCTTAAGAGCTCCACAAAGAAATACATTAAATCCAACTAAGGCTGAAGGGAATCCTCAAAAGGAAAACTTGGAAGAGAAAACAGCCAGAAACCTCAGCAGCTAATTGCTCTGCAGATTCCACACAAGAAATAAAATGAAATACAGGAAGCTAAATCAATGAGTCATCCTGTAAAAATATGTATTGCTAGATTTTCTGTGGCGAAGGAATCCCTCAGTGAATGGTTGTGATTATTTTAAGAAAGCAAAGTTTAACAATGAGCATAAATCTAGGTTTGTGTTTATGAGTGTTTATTATACATGGAGGTCTATAGGTATCTTAATGAAGTCAAGGTGAAGGATATGTAGATACAATATGAAGACGCATAAACTTCCCAGTACATATTTACTGTTGGAATTTTCAGGTTTTCATTTCACTTCCAATGTTTTTCAAACTTCTTCATCCCTTTAAAGTGCATTATCTAACATTCCATTTTGTTGCGTAAGATGTTTGTTAGGAACATACATATACTTGCCCATACCAGCAGGTTGGTTTGGGTCCAGTATCCAAGGAAAGTACACGAGTTAACAGGAGTTAAAAAACTTGCATTTTATGGCATTTTGCTATTCTTCTTCAATAAGAAACAAACTTCACATGAATTCTCCCATGATCCCCTGTGGATAGCTGGTAAAATCAACAATTAAACATCGCTTCTTTTAGCTGCTTTTCATTAATGTTCCTTCTCTGACTTTCCACACAAACACGCTGTGGGCTCTCAACAGTGAGGAAGACAAGCAAACTGTCTCCAAGGTTGGCTCAAATTTTGAATTAATATAGGAGAAGAACTGCCATGTGAGCAGGATCATAAGAAGAGAGAAAACTAAAGCAAACAGATGAAGATGCATACTATATATTTGCTTCCTAGGACCCTGCTAGCCATATTTATAACATTGCATCCCAAATATTCTCAGAAAGTTAACATAGGAAATGTATCTCAAAAATCCACCCAGAAGTTATTTCCTGCCCACTTATCAATGTAGATGATTTTTGCATCCCAACTGAATTCTTTCTAATTCCATTACCTTTGTCTTCCGCAGGTTTAAATTTATGTCATTCTGTATGCATAGTTTTTGCATCCATACTTCCTGTTGAAAAACCACCTTACTCTCCAAGGCTTGTCACAATATTCTGAGAAGTAAAAAAGCACACAAGACTCAAAGAAATATTTTCTTTTGAGTATGGTATGATTCTAAAATTCTTTTATCTGAAGCATGCTGAAGTCCTCAAAATGATAGCCTGTAACCCAGTGTGCAAAGGTGCAGTGCTTTCACAGCAGAACCACAGTGGGGGAGGTTCCCGAGCCATAGTCCTTGACTGCATGTACTATTCATCAAGGGTGGATACTGCAAATACTTATCCTGGAGGGCAGGGGAAAATGGAAAGCTAGTGTGTATCTTAAAAAGCCCAAGAGGTGAGCAATAAAATCTAATAGAGGTTACCTGTTCTGTACCTGATCTTCTTTTAACTGTAATTAATTGGAAATTTTTCATTGTCTTGAGCAGTACCGGCACTGGGCCCTGCATTCTCTAAACAAGCCTGCTATAAAATACTTTCTATAATCTCTTTCCCATTAGTGGGATCATGTAAATACCAGATCTGAAGATTTCACCTGAGTCATTTTGTTCAGCTCTGCCATTGTTTTAAAAAAAGGGATTATTTGTCTATGCCATCAATCTAAAACTTGGTTTGCTCTAGGTCACAAGCAGTGTGTAAAGGTGAAAGAGTACCTTATCATACAAATACACTTGACACTTTTAGCATCACACACCAATGGAAACCAGGTATCATACATTCTTTTAAGAGTTTTACATACTTAAGCTTGAAATCATCCATATTTTTTAATAATTGAAATGTGCATGTGTAAAGAAGATTCACAGAATTAAAAAGAAAAAAAACCAACCTACAAAAAAGAGTACATGTAAATGCAACCACTGAAAGATTCATTCCCCAGCATAATACATGTTCTTCTAATTGAAGAACTGCAGATCCAAAAGTAAAATTAACATCTATCAGGGACTCTTTGTAAAATGGCTGCTCTGGGCATAAACCTGATGCAAAATACATTCCATAATCTAGCTTCCATTAGGGAGATCATTAGCAGATTTTGTAAACATTAGCTGTAAGCATATTTATGAGATACTTTATTCCCTTCTATAGGAAAAAAAAAAAAAAGCATTAATGTATTCTACCAGTGAAAATTTTTTTAAGTGTATGAAACTTCTGTTCAAAAGAAAATGCAAGTATTGCAAAAGCTTTTGTTAAATTAGGCAATAACTCCCTTTTTACAATGTTTCTTTTACTTAAAGCCAGGACCAAAACGCTTGTGGTCTCTACAATTGCTTTCAACATTTCACACTTCGCAAAATGGGGTGAGAATGTAAACAACCATATCTAAAGTAGTATCCTGAACTTACTAGTTTGTATATTTTGCAAGTTCATTTGAATTTGTTGCTTTGAACTGGAATGATGTGATTTATAATGAAGAAACCTCTCAGAAATATTCTTTGTGAAGTGATTCCAATATAGGAAAAAATACTCCCCTCCCTCTCACCCTTGTCCTAGATACGTTACAATAATCTGTACTTTCTCTTCTTTTGCCAGCTGATCTATAAGCCGGGGGGGGTACTGTATTTCTGAAAAGCTAAAAAACCCACTCATACATCACCCATAGATCACAAAGTTCACACTGAATGTATGTTAAATGATTAATTTCTTGCACTAGAAAACATCACAGCTTCCTTATCATCCTGTTCCACCTTCCCCATTCCCGTTTCTTCTCCCACTGAAATATCTGCACAAGGTCAAAGAGACAAGGTCAAAAAGAACTAATCGGTAGCCAATCCTCTACTAAACAGCTACAAAACAATCAGTCTTATCCCCAGTTAATTCTGAAACACGGGCAGGTGCTTAGTCCCGTAAGGGATCTGCAGCTAGTGCAAATCAATGTCACTCCACTTGAACACAATCAGACCAACTTCACACCATCTAAGAATATGCTTTAGGATTTAGTTTAGCTAATGCCAGAGCCAACAAAAAGCAATCCTTGATTCTTAAACCGGAGGTCAACTTAGACAAGCAGTAACTTATTGCTTGCTTTTGTTTGTTTATCATTCAGGGAGTTGTTGTTGTTGTTTTATCTTTTATTAAGAGAGGAAAGATAAGTGCATTAAGGTGTATCTTTCAATCCTTAAAACATTTTATAGGCCTGTGTAGACAACTGATGCTATCTTCAAAGGCAGTAATAATGTAAAATGTACTCTGTAAATTGTGTTTTATCCTCATAGTTTAAGGATTTTAGTATTTTTTGTAATAGCTGCAGGGTTTCATTATGCAGGTATATGAAAATTAGAATTTCTCCACATTTTGCAAACTTTTTATTATGCATGCTATAGGCAAGCTAGAAAAGATAGGTATGCCAGTGATTAGGAAGGGATACATTATTGCTACAGTATAATGCACAAACAGGTTTTATGTTTTTCTGCATAATATTAGAAGCTCAAATTTATTGAGTCATAGCATCTTATCGTCACTCAGCTTTTAAATTAAGGCAGCAATCATTGATTTATATCAGGCATAAAGAAGTTCCCTTGTCGCATTACTTACTGATACATGGGGTATAATTCTGATAAAGTATGAGAGTAAGCAATAGGGTCATTAAAAATTATTTGCATGCTTGTAAAAAAAAAGCAAAATATGTTCATTTTTACTGTTAACCTCTTCAAAGTGACGCCCTTTTGTTATCTACTATTATGTGATAAAAGACAATAAACACTCAACAAATCTGCTTGAACAATTTTTCACTTTATAGAGTTTAAAGAAAAAATGTAAATGCAATATACCTAAACATTAGAAATACATCTATGACAAAGGGATGCAATCATATCTTGCAATGTTAAATGTCACAGGATAAAGGAGGTTATGATAGAGACTACTTTGATAGATAAAAACTCATTCAGTTGTCTAGCTAGTAATAGCTAGACATCTTACCCTATTTTCTAAAATTAGTGAACAAATACAGAGTTAGTAAGTTAAACAAAGGTGAAAGTGTGTGGTTAATTCATTTTCACCTTTTGAGGCTGGAGGTTGCACGTGTGCGCAGTCTTGTGGACTTTTTGTTCTGTGAAGAAGCTTGCAGATCATGCTTACTGTGTATATGCACGTTCTTGCTTATATTTCATATTTACTGGGATCTTCATTTTCATGAAGAGTAGTGAACATTTTCAGTAGTCTTGTAGTAAATAACACCTGTATAAAAACAACCATAGTCTGTTCCTGTATTTATAATTCCTCTTCAAACCCCTGTCCCCATTCCAACAATCAAAGCAAAATCATTGTTGAATAGAAGTTGTTTGGCTTCCATGTACATTTCTTAAAAAATCGTAATCAAGATTCCAGAAAATGAAATTAATTGCTAGCCATTTCTATTCCAGAATTTTATTAAACTAAATGTTCACTCCTGCAAACTGTTATTGATTAGGGCAGTTGAATTTAAAAACTGATCATTATGGTATTTCTCTGGTTCATTGGGAGAATTATGGAGAAAGTACAGATTTAAAATAATGATAAATCAGAGACCGATGACAACATAGGAAACATTCTATACTGTGATATTTTAGGGTATACTTAGGCAGCCAGTTTTATAAATTACAGACCATCAAAGCTAAGATATTTCCACATCATAAATAAATTCCTCCTAGAAAAACAAAGCGCCCACTAAATGCATATACTGTAGTTTTTAAAAAAAAAAAAAACAACAAAACAGAGCTGTATAGTATATTATTTTGATGTTGCATTTGTTAACCTTTGATTTGAGGCTTACTGCTCTTGTTCCAAATAACCCAGCTACCATGTAGTTATAAATATAATGTAAAATGGACTCAAGTTTACTTCTGAGAGTGGCTGAAATACTCTCTCTGGTTGACAAAAAGTATGTGTGAAAAGAAATACACACTTGGAGGATTGTTTTCTCTTAATGATTTGATTGGGGACTGCGCTGGGTGCTTGCTGTTATTTCTTACTTCAGCTGTCCACAATTTTCAGAAAGGAATTATCATCTCTGTCATTTAGTGCATTGCAGCTCCATAAGTATGAATGTGGATAAGTTAATAAGTATTCTGATGCTCACTGTATCTTAATGATTAAACTGAACAGAACAGTGTATTCATTAGATCAATAAAATTGCAAATATTATGAAAGATATTGCTTGACATATAGAGTACTAAACTCTTCTAAGTTGTATTTTGGTCTTGTAAAACATTATTCATGCTATTTCAATTAATGAAATTATTATCTATATTTCATTAAATAATTCCCATGTCTGTTATTCAGGTTGAAAAATGGCTGGAGTCCCTTAAATAATAGAACAACTTGAGTTAGAAGAAGAAAAAGACATCAGAAATTATCAATCTGTAATGAGTTTATTAGCTCTTCTATTTCTTTTCAAAGTCAGTCCACTTCGTCTGTCCTGCATGGGGAACAATATTTAAACTAACTCACTCAGCTGTCTTTGCATGGAAGATGATGTGAGACAATTATGTGAGCTTTTCAGCTTTCCAGCAGATTGACAATAATAACGAGCAACAACACTGGTAATATCTTGAAATAGCATATCTATTTTTGGAATCAATATCTGATCATCTCATTCATTTCAAAAGTTACCTCTCTCTCAGGATTTCTCAGAGGTGAAGGTTGAAGGGGAGAAAGAGAGGCACTGTATTATACTGGAGGGGAGAGAGAGATGCGTTGTATTATACCTCAGGTTCTGGGTATTTCAGGTAAAATTGTCTTTTATTCTTTTTTGGTGGAAGCTCAATTACCATGGTGTATGGTCTTGAGTTTTAAATAAGTATATGGGAAGTCTTTTACAGAGCATCTTTTTAAAACTAAGACATCTGTATGCCCCAATTGCTGACCCAGAATCCAGATAAGTTTTGCTGTCTTTCCTCCTATGATATGGAAAAATTTCAAAGGAGCTGATGATAAATTATAAAACTCTAAAGCTGAGTCTAAATCAGAGTTATTGGCAAATGACATGCTGATGTTGCCTGACATTAAGATGAACATATGCAAAAAGATGCTAAGGAAAACTTTTTTCATTACGAGGCTAACTCACTCCAGTGTTTGCTAATAGTGCTGGAATCTGACTGCCCTCGCTAATGTGCAACACCCGGCTAACTTATTATCCAGAGTATGGATTTTACTATTGGGCCTGGTTTTGCATTTACTCCACCACATTCATTTGGAGACACTGGTGGAAATCAAATCCTTATCTTTATAGGTGCATTCCAACGTTTCTTTAATAATGGCGTTCATTATATCCAAATAAAGCACTTTTACAAAATTACAGCAACAGATCTAATTTTACTTAACACATTTCTGCTATTCAGAGCAAAATTGTAGAACAAGTCATTATTAAATTACTTGATTTAAAGCAAGCAGTTTATTCCACTGTTCTATGCACCTATTTAAACGCGTATCTTTTCTAAGTTTTATTGGAATCTCTCAAATTTAAAACCAGTCTTAACCCTGTACTGGCACCTTCAGGGAGAGAACCTCAAAGTGAGGAGAAAACCAAAATGCAGCTAATGCACAGATGCCTTAAATTCAGATACAGTTCAAACACATCTATGTTTATATTTTCCATTTCAAAATATTTTTACCTGTGCTAAACTTGTTTTCTGTCAATGTTAAAGAAATTAATAGAACTCAGAGGGTTAAGTAAAATTCATGTCTTAAAACTCAATTTAGTTTCCTCAATTACACAGAATACTACCCTACTATTCAAGAAATATCAGATGATGTGTACATTTATGTGGAGAAGAGGTGATAGAATTATTTTACTCCATTTTTAACACAGGTTACACAAACCAAATTGGAATAAATATTCTTCTAAAACTGAGTTTATGACAAGATTTATCACAGGCAGTTAAGAACATCTGTAGGCAGTGTGGCTCACAGAGAATAATTGCTGAGGTTACTCTAGTTTTAATTTATTTTTGCATAATTTGAATATAACTTAGTCCATGTTATAGTCATATGTAATAACAGGAATTCAAGTTGTATAAAGGTTTACTTGACAAGTCATCTGTCGTTACTCTTTACGTGGTGTATTCATCTGTCCAGGTGAACTGTTCATTCAGGATTTGTATCTGGTAAAATATAGTTGGTAGTAGACAACTATATCATATCTTTCATATAAATTATGTGTCTCACCCTTGGTAACAGTGTAATGGTAGTGAAAAATGATAACACTGAGGAACTACCACACTTGGTGTTTTGCACAAGAAGTGCAAGTGAATGTAACATATTTTGATCTTTCTCCAATCATTTTTACGGGTGTAGGTGTATCACTGTATCACTGTAGGAGATACCGTAGGTATAGAAGAGGAATCAAGAAATAATTTTAGCTATCTATCTTCAGTGTGTTAAAAGTAATTTTAAGAGGAGTCTTGGGTCAATAATAACATAAGATTTTGTATTTAAGATTTCTCCTAGGGGCTTGGACTGGATGACCTTAAAAGGTCCCTTTCAATCCAAAGATTCTATGATTCTATGACAGAAGTAGCTATCTTGAAAAATGGGAAACATATTAAAACAAACAAACAAACAACAAAAATCCACTGTTTCCTTTATTTCAATGCCTGCCTAACAGGTTAGGAGATAAAAAGCAGGCATGACAATGTGTTTTTTTTCCCTGCTAGATGCAATTGCAGATTTACAGAACTTCATGCTTTCCTTTTAGAGACAACATTTCAGCTCTGTCAATATACATTATTCCTAAAGCAATGAAAGAATTTAAAAAAAAAAAAAAAAGGAAGAAGAGAGAGAAAGGAAGGCTGGAGAGCTCTTATTTTTGGTTAAGTATATTATAGTTTATAAAGAAAGCTCCCAGAGAATGCAGTGTTCATATGTGCGTTCCTTATAGATGATAGTAATTTCAGAGAGGCCTTGCAGTTAACCCTGTCAATGGAAATGTATGGATTCTGGTAGGAAAGAGAATTATAAGCTACCACAATTTGTAAGAAAGTTTTATTTTTAAAATATTGACTACATGGTTATGAAAAAAGATGATTGAGGAGACTAGTAGTGAAGTGAAGATTTGTTCTTGCTCCTCCTGAAATCAGTAGATGAAATAAGCCTCACTGATTTAATGGAGGAAAATCTGGCTCAGGAAATTTTATGCCAAAGGTAGAGACTATTTTCTAATTTTATATACAACTTACAGCACGTTTCTATAGCAGGAAGTTAAGGATTTTTTTTTTAAATGAAATTCCATTAATTTTAAAGGTTTTACAGCAACTTCTCTAGGTCAGAAGGATGTTTGGTAAACATCAGAGATTTTATTATTATAGTGCTTTTGGGGTTGACTTTGCATCAACAACTTAATAAATTATTCTGTAATAGAAACCAAATCAGAAACATATAGCTATTTAAAATTATAGAATAAAAATTGCTACTGTATCAAGTAAATCATAATGTTTCAGAGAAAACTGTTGTCCTCCTCTATTTGATGGATCAACTTCCTAAAGAAAGGAAAAAAAATAATTGGAAATGCTGAACGAATGACAGAAACTTGGAAAGAACCCACTTTGGGGTTTTCATCAAGATTTTACTTTCCAGCAGGCACATAGTCTTTCTGCCACTTTAAGAGAAACACATATGGAACACTTTGCACTGTATTCTACATGTTATTGCATGCTGACACACCTTCCCCAGAAGTCTGACCACATATCTAATCTTGATTAGATGTTAATAAGCTTTAAAGAGAAAGAAGCTGATACATGAAGTTTAATCTCTTCTTATGTCTTAAGAAGGACAATCAGGGCTAAATTTCAAAAAGACAAAAGTGTGATGTGGCAGAAACAGTCATTTTTGCAGACAAAATGAACAGGTATACAAATAAATGCATGCACAAATCCAAATATTTTGTAGGAGCAAAGAAGTTGCCCGGTTTTAATTGCATTTGATATTGCAGAACAGCAGAAATCATGCATGAACAGAATTTCTAAAAAGCACAGTCCTAAGGCAAAACTGAGATTCTGCTATTTAAAATTACTAGGATATCTCTGGAGAATCATCTAAAGTTTTAGGATTCTCATTAAGTACGTTACATTTTGAAAAGTTCCTAAGTTAATTGTCCCACTCTCATTGAAATCAATAGCAATCAGTGCTGGCTCTGTACAAAAGACTCAATCTTATTTAGGCAATTTTTCATTCTTAGGTCCTTACTCGTCTGCCGGAATCCAGAGCTCTGAGCTAGGTGGATAAGTTTCTCATGAAATGCATGGCAGCTCGCCCAAAAAACGACTATGCATCTCCAGAAATACAGCTGCGATTCCTGCTCAGGTCTGCCTAGGCCAAAAGCATTTACGCTCCACGGCCACAGAAGTCTGAACATCAGTATTTGCCAAGCACCTGAAGTTCTGTTTCTCGGTACACAGAAGAGCTCTGTCCCTGATGCTTCGCTGCTCCCCGCTTCACAGACATTAAAGCAAACAAGCACCTGTCTTCTAGGCACCTTATATCTTCAGCTGCTCAGTCTGTTTGGCGTACTGCAACGCTTCCTATCACATGTAGCTGAAATCAGGGTGCACAGAAAACCTCTTTCGCCCCCTCAAATAGCACTGCTTTTGCCGGCACGTGAGTCGAAGTGCTTCTCTACTAGCTTGGAGTTCTCACTCAAGGCCTTTCTCCCTGAAGACGAAACCCTAGCTGTTCTGTAACAGCGCTCAAACCCCAAGCTTTTAAAAGAGAAACGGGGAAATATCTTTTGATCCTTTTGAAGCTATTTCACCGGGCAAAAAAATACTTAAATTCTCCATTGCGACAGTGGGGGAGAGAGGGATTGCAACTATGACGTATATATAGATCATTTGTGGGATACAAATTTTCCTTCTCGACCGGTTTGGGGAATAGTCTTCTGATTCTCAGAAGGTCTGTGTTTATGCCTTGTCCTTTGGATAGTAAACATCTCAGCTGCCATTTCACTCTGCGAATATCGAATTGGGCAATACAGAAGTTCAACCGTTTCAGCAAAAATGGACATTCAGGAAACCAGTGAATTCAGGAGTTCTGTAAATGGTACATTTTTTCCTTCAGCGATGAAGTTAGACATCCACAAACCCACACCAATCACTCTTCCTTCACTTATGTTAGTACAACAGTCTGTGGGCAGGCACTATGAACTGAATGACTAAAATATATTGAGATTGAAAACTAAAGAATCTCCGTAACAAAGCATCCAGCTGGCTTTTAACCAGCTTTTAACGACTTTAATCACTGAGAAAAGGTCTGCAACTGTAGATTGCATCTACACTTATCCATACCATGTTGCTTGGAGATAACCGGTTAGTGCCAACTACAGTAGCTCCAAAACTGGAACCAGTGTAGCACCATCGCTGTGATTTTGTACTCTACATACTTGGCAAAGAGAAGGAGAGAAAATACGATGCTGCATTCTGTCAAGCTTCCTTCCTGATAACCTGGAGCAAAGCTACACATCTCCAAGCCTCTGTCATAGCATCTTAACCTGGCTATGTGTGGCACTGTTTGCACGAAGTTAACTGGGACATCTTTGATACACCACTGCGCAATGTGGTGTAGAAATACCCCGCTCTGAATTAGCAGAAGGGGAAATGGCCAACTGCTGGGGATGTCACTGCGGGTGCTCTGGGTCATGCTGCACAATGCATCTTTCCACTCTCAAGGATCACCAGTTAGTAAGCTAAACTGGCTAAATACGCAACGGGTTTCAATACAGGCAGTGCTGTGAGGTATCTCTACACATACGGCTGATAGTCACAGGCCCCGATCCTCAGCTGTTATAAGCGGCTGTCAGTGGAACAGCACAACGTGGAGCTGCCTTGATTTACACTTGCAGTGTGTTTGGTTTTGGGGTTTTGAGGGGGGGGGGATCTTCCCTATTCCTTTTCCTATAATCTATGTTTTTAATATCCTTAAAATCTACCCGCCCACTTGCCCAACCCTCTCTCTACCTATTCACCTATGTTTGGGCATTACATGCAGTAGCAGGTTGGGAATTAACTTAAAATTTAAACCATGAAAGGTAATGATCCCATTTTGCAAGACTTTGTTTAGGCCTCATCTAAAACCAGCAAGAGCAGAATATGTTAGATTGGAAAAAAGACTTGATGAGGAAAGACTTAGTAATATACAGCTATATGAAAGGTTGGTGGGGAAACGAAGGTGTGAACCGAGAATGAACTCGCTGTCATTGCTGTATTCAAATATAAACTGTATGCATAAGCTAAAATGATGAACACAGACATGAAAGGGGAAGAAAAAGTGAAGGGATTAAAGTTTGTTGAGACAGAAAGAGATGTCCGAAAATTTTGCATACGACACTTATTATTCTTATTCTAAACATGTAAAATCACTGCATTGTATCAACTCCTCCTTACATTAAATAAGAAAATGCTGAGAGATGGGAAGGGCAAGCCCAGTACAAAACATTCATCAGTTACAAATACAGCACTGCATTACATGGTGTTGCTGCTCAAAACAAAAGAAATGTTTCAAACGTTTTCTGCAGTTTCTAAGAGGCTTTTAACAGTATTATCACCATCAGACAAATCATGTCTTTTCTTGCTAACTGGAAGATGCAACTTTATAACTGTATTAAAAAGCTACTGCGAAACAATTATCCAGAGCAGTGTCTAAAAGCATTTGTTAGGACATTCTTTCATTCTGTGGCAGTACGTGCTCAGGGCACAGTTCTTGACAGGGACAAATGGAAGATTGCATTTTGATGGCCGAAGATACCTACAAAAACAAGAGAGAAAAATTTGCAATGCCCTTTCCTTCAGTATATCACACTGCTTTGTAGCGTGAAAGAGCAGCTTTTGAAAGGCTAAAATGCAGATGAGGGTGCGTACTCGTACAGCCGACCCTCTTAGGAAGGGGAGCAGAATTATAACTGAATTTGAAAACTTAAAATTAGCTAAGAAAAGGATGAAGGTAATTTTTCTGTTTTGCCCCAGAAAATTTTATACCTGACTAGCAATTAACCAGCTTTTAGTCCCTACAACCGTACTGACAAGTTAATCAGATTTAGAAGTAGTCCTGGGCTTCTCAGCTTTTGCTACCTTCTTCTGTGATCAATATTGCTACAAAGCATAGACTTAGATCTTTGGATTACTTCTCTTATTTAACTATGCTTGTATTCAATTTTTAGAGCACTGTCTATGGAAATAAAAAAAACATGCCTTATACCTTTCCATCATGATGCACTTCACTTACTGCAAGGAATTTTGCTAGTGTTCACTTTCTGAACATAAAGAAATATACAAATATTTATATATCTATATATCTCTTCACTTAAATATGCATATACATGGAGATATGCTTATATAGTAAAAGATGTGCATAAAGCTTTTCTGGCAATCAAATATCAACTGGAAGAGGAGGAGGTACAACTAAATGCAGCGGAGCACGTCGGTCACTCACTGTTACTTCTCATACTGAGGAACAGCATGGTTTGATAACAGCAGAAAAATGATGGAACTATGCTGGAAAACAAAGACTACAGATTGAGCTGTGTGTTTCAAAGAGGGACAAAGATCATGGGCCAGTGAATGAGCATTCATCGAAGTTTTGAAGGACCTGACCCATGCAGCTTCCCACAGGTCTCAGCATTGGAAAATGTGCCCCGTCAGGATCTCTATGGCTTTTTAAGCAGCTCAGATGCTGACGAGTATGAAATGGGATTAAGACGTGCTTCTCCAATTTTCTTACAGTCCTATGCTTTTTTTCTTCTGATCTCCACAGTCATTTTTGGACATGGGGAAGCAGGTTCCCATCCAGACACACTGCAGAGGGACATTGACTCTGAAGTGCTGCTAGCACACGCAGTGACCCCTTGCTTAGTCACTGCAGTTTGATGTAGATCACCATGGCAAATGTGGGGGATCTTCAGCACTGGAAAGAGTGCAGACAAAAAGAATGGAAGATGGACCCAGCTGATACACAGACTTTATAAAATTTCCTTTTTTTTTTTTTAAATCCCTAATGTAAAGCCAGATTGTCCCACAGAGTTTAGACACCTAAACCTAATGAAGAAAGGTAATTTGAAATCAGCTGAAACTGGGAAAAAAGCCCAAACAAATAAGCTAAAAAAAAAAAAAATCCCTCACCCAACCTTCTGTAAACAAGATTAGACCAAGAGATTGTTTATTTTATATACCTGAGCTACAAAGCAAGGGCCAAATTACCAGTATGTCACTCCTCTTGAAAACTAATTTTATTCTCTAGTTCAGCATGATTAAATCTTTGCCTTTAAGACATCAGTGGAAGGGAATGGGAGTTATTTGCTTTTTTTCCCCTCAATGACATCTCTTCAGTAGCAGACAGGAATTTGCCCTCTGTTTTCAGTTTGTATAACATCATACTGTGCTTAAATAAGCTACAGGGTGAAATTCAACCTGATGTAGCTCCAGTTCCTTCAGGAAAATACATCTATATTTTCCTTAGCAAGTTACTCTTCAGAGGTGTGATGTAACATCTGAAATACAGCACCGTAAGGATCAGAGGAAATGTCACCCATGGGGTGCAGTAATGCTGAGAGATACAGAAGCCACAGCCCCTCACAAAGGAACAAAGTTTAAATGAAGATACAACAAACCCAACAATGCTGGGTCACAGTAAACTGAGAAAAGTCAAGCAAACATGAATGGGTCATGCTTCACTTACAGTCCTACATACAGTCCTACAAACTACATGCAGTAAATATCCTTCAAACAACAATAATTTGATCTACTTTTCTAAATACTCAGTATATGTATTTTCTTTAGACATATATATGTGTATTTTCTCAGTATATATACTGAGATATATATATCTCTTCTATATATGAAGAAAAATATATATATTCTCATATATATTTTCAGTATATGTATATGCATTTTCTCAGTATATGTATTTTCTTTCTTTTTTTAGCATAAAAAAGGAGGGCATGCTTTTGCTCTTGAGCTATTTTGTTCTCTTCTGTCTATCTATATAGTTTCTATACAGTTTGGAAGCTCAGTTTCAAAATTAAAATTAAATTAAGGAGAAGTAGTTAGTCAAATTTCTATAAGGATTATGCCATTCCACATAGGTCCTCAAGTACAGGCATATAGGGCACTCCTAGAACGTAAAGATGGACATAAAATTTAAAAGTTAAAAATAACAGAAGGTAACTTTAGGGACTTCTTATCTTAAAACAACTGTGCAAGCAGAAAATAATTGCTACAAACAGTTGTTTTTTTCACAGCAAAGGATGTATCCGATGAACGTATCATAGTTTTGCTTCTATGTTATCTAGTAATCAATCCTAACTGCTGCAGTTGTATCCCTTATTCAGAGGCACAGCGTATGGATCTGTAGGCTGAAAACCATCAACATAAGCAGTATGCTGTTTACAAGTCTGCTTGGTCAGTCTCATATTATTCGCAGTAATCCCTTAGGTCACATGGTGGTTTTTTTGTTGACTTGCTGTGTGACTTGAATTTTTTTAAACAGGAGGATAATAAAAAATGGCAGGCAATAATTAAGAGCAAATGTTGTTGTATCTACTAGTTATTTTGAAAGTGAAAATCAGATATGTTTGAACTAATTTACATTTTGAAGACTTAGTAAGTTACGTGGATTTCAATTACACTTTTTTACCTGAGGAAAAAGAATATATTGGCTAGTCTACAGAAAATATTTATTCCTACTTAAGATTAACCTATAGAGAGAAAGTCTACAGATATTACTATTTGCAGGAGAGAAGCATGACTAACATTAATTTTTCCCTTCAGAAACCCTACGCTTGGTAGAATCATGTTCTCGAGATACTGTGTAGTCTGTGCTGCTCGGTGACACTCTTCACCCTTAAAGATCTTCGTTCTAATTAAACTTTATATTAAGAACTGAATGCAGACAGGTTTTCCTGCTTTCAATTATACAAAGTCAGTAATTCAATGGCTATATGCACATTAATTTACCTAGAACTTAATGGAATTTGCCTACTCAGTTTCAACTGATACTCACATTCGCAGAGCCATGCTGAAACTCCATTCACATTCCATATATTCTTGCCTGGTGAAAAAATAGTTGCACATGCATGTGATTGCCTCTTTGGATGCCTTTCAAAGCCTTCTTTAGGAATCTGAATACGCCCTTCTGTGGGAAAAACTGCAGAAACAAAAAAAGGAATGAAAAACTCTTTAAGACCGTCCTTCCTCCCAGAAGTTTCTCAGAACTTGATTGAGGACTTCAGATACAAGGGATCCTAAAAGAGCAGGAAGGATCAAAGCCCCCAGCATCAAAACATTTTGGTTTCACCTTTCATTGCACCTCCTACTTAGAGCCATTGGTGTAGAAAGAGTAAAGCACAGAGAGGGAGGAGACGCAGCTCTGGGAAAGATGTTTAAATGGGAATTCCATCGTGGAGGGAGCCTGGCAGAAAGGTTATCTAAATGGTACTGCTTTTCTGCTTTGATCCCTGCTGGGAAAATACGCACCTTTCACTTTCTCAATACCTGCCATCCCCAGAGACACTGCAGAGGGTCTGGAGCTACAAAAGAATTGTGTGATCTATACGTACATGCACGCAAACACACTCAAACATGCTGAGAGCGTAAGTCAGCAGGCGCTTACAGTGATTCATTCACTGTGAAATCATACTCGGCAAAATCAATGAGTTACTGCTGTGTAGCCAAAGGTAAATTTCACTCATCACGGACAATTCGTATCTATTGTGTTT
This sequence comes from Phaethon lepturus, assembly GCF_000687285.1. Lineage (NCBI taxonomy): Eukaryota > Metazoa > Chordata > Aves > Phaethontiformes > Phaethontidae > Phaethon > Phaethon lepturus. The sequence goes on along the minus strand of NW_010528564.1, from coordinate 2,780 downwards.
GGCAGGATTTTGTCAAAGAGTAATTGAAAAAAATGATTTTATATTATGCATGAATAGTATTGTAAACATCACAGACTGTAACGTGAAAGATATCTTTAAAATATTAGTTTCGAACCACAGCATTTTGGGCACAGTAAGAAGTCGAAGCATTTGGTGGTTACACGAAAATTTTCATTAGAAAAGTAGGTTTGTTTTATGCTTCCTTTTGTACCTAGATCAAAGAGGCTTGTGATGTGCCTCATGATTCTAAATAATATTATGTCTGTCCCCATGGTTTTCACATATCCCAAGGGAATTGGCAATATACATCAATTGCTGTACAGCAATTGTAAAGGATAATAAATGGATCCTGGTGTACTAGCTACTATAAATTATAGCTCCTCATGTTTTACTGATTGGTATGAGAGCATCTGCATGGACTTACAGATGATGCTCAGGGAAGTGCATACATGTTCTACCTGCTTATGAGCTGAAGTACTGAAAAGCCCTTGGAAGACGAGTGCTTCTCAGGCACTACATGGCATAAATAACTATGAAGAGGTCAGACATAGCAAGCTTTAACCTATTTCCTGATGCTTGAACTGTAGGTGTCTGAGTTTTTGCATGTGGAAGGAATGAAGAAAAAACAAACAACTGTTCATACATTGTTATTAATCATTTACAGTGAAGTAACTATCCCGCCTTTGTATGAGCTAAATCTATGCAATGTGCAATTAATTAGAAGTGAGGATCAAAGCTGTTCCTTTTGATGTATTATTTTTATAATATATATTTAAATGTTCTGTCTTTTCTTTTTATGTCAGCAGAGAATAATAGAATGGCATGTGACATGTGAACATAAATGCTCACACGGAGTTAATACAACACATACAGAGTTTGAAACTAAACAAGAAATTTTGCACTAATTTATTCCTTATGTAATTTACAGAAAATTATGGTAAACACAACCATTCAGAAGGACATACATTTATTTCTACAGATTTAGTTCATGGTTAGGATTGTAAAGGCGATTTAAAGGAGAAGGGTGCTCAGCGTGAAAATTAAATAAACAATTGGATATTCATGTAATCTCTCGATTTTGTTGGACTTTTTTTGCCAGGGAACTTAAAACATCACAGATTTATTGCTATCCCATCTTTTTATTATCAAGGAAAGGGCACACTGGTCCAAGTGGTTCTCATTATATGCTTGGAATATGATTACAGACAGTCCCTTCATGGCAGTTCTTGCTTTGTGGGCCTGGGGGTGTGTTTCAGGGTTGATTTTTTTTTTTGCTTTGTGTGTCCTGGGACTGTCTGATTTTAAGAGCAACCTTTTTCTACCTTAGTTACTAAAAGAATGGTCACGATGGGTCCATCTAGCCCGATACCCTGTGCTCTGACTGTGGACAACAGAGGTGCCTGGGGAAGAACACTAATATCAGGTAACAGCCGAATGTCTGCGCCCAGAGGGTTGTGATCAGCAGCACAAAATCCAGCTGGAGGCAAGTCGGTGTATTCCCCAGAGGCTGGCACTGGGGCCGATGTTGTTTAACACATTCGTTAATGACCTGGACACTCCTCAGGTGAGGACAGGGTGAGAGCTGGGACTGTTCTGCCTGGAGAAGATCTTATCAATGTTGGGGGGACCTTATCAATGTGTATAAATATCTTACGACAGGGAAAGAAGTTGAGGGAGCCTGACTCCCCTCAGCGGTGCCCAGTGGCAGGACAAAAGGCAGTGGGCACAAATTAAAACACCTGAAATTCACTCTGAACATAAGAAACACCTTTTTACCATGAGGATCATCAAACACTGACACAGGTTGCCCTGAGAGGTCATGGAGTCTCCATCCTTGAAGATACTCAAAACAGAAGTGGGCACAGTCCTGGGCGACCACCTCTAGCTGACCCTGCCCGAACAGAGGGTTTAGGCTAGGTGATCTCCTCCAGCCACCCAGTCACTCTGTACGATTCTGTGACAACAGGAATGCCCAGGAAAGAATGTCAATATGAGCTAAGCACAGAGAGATAGTTCTCCTGAACACTCACCTAACGCTTCGTCTTGGGAATTTCTTTCAGGCAGAAGTGGTGTTTTGATATTTAACAGAACAGTCATAAATTTCAGTTTCCCATAAAATCTTTCTCTCTCTTCCTTTTTCTTCTACCACTTGGCCAATGATTAAATAGTTAACACTCTGGAGAGGCACTAATTTCAGCCTGGCTGTAGACTCACAAGAACCACTGAATTATTTCGGGCTAATATTTTTGTATGATCCCTGTAATCTGTAAATGTGTTTAGGGCCTAATATCATTTACAGATGTGGATAGATGAGTTCAGTGGCAACTCACCATTTGCATTAAATTTTTGAATGAGGTAAGTGCTTAACTTACTATGGCACTTCTGAAAACACCTGTAAGCATTTAAATGCATTTTCTGTCACATAAATTACTTTTGGACACCAATTCCTAATATCTTAGATAGTAGCATGCTAGAGGGTAATACATAGGAAATTGCACTTGCTCGCTGAGGTAGCCCAGTTTAGTTGCTACCTTGGTGTATTTCCTTTTTAAGTTATATCATAAGTGGCACTTGATAGTGTGCTAAATTTTGTGTCAATAACACTTAATCTACTATATCTCTTCAGGATCTTTTATAGTACAGATAAACTTTATCATCCTGCAGGCTTGCAACTTTTTTTCCATGCAAATCTTCTGATTTCAAGAAAATTATCATGGAATCTAAAAAATGCCATAGGGATTAATATATATTAATTATATATAATATAAGGTATTATATAT
>NW_010528563.1:43779-68788 GCF_000687285.1 Phaethon lepturus | reverse complement strand
GGTCCTTTCCAACCTCAGTGATTCTATGATTATTCCTCCATCCCAGTCCTCCTCCAGGAGTGTCGAGATGCAGAGGGTTGCCTTTGTGCCTTGCCATTGTTCATGAATTTGCATTAAATGTATATATAACTGCCAGAACAGACGTTATTTTCCTCTGCAGCTAGCCATCTCGATACCTTGTGCTCAGGTCTCTGGAAACAATAGCTCTCGTGGCTCTAGCTTAGACACTTCGATACACTACAAATGATGTCTTGAAAGCAGAGGAAAGAATTTTTTCATGATGATTGTATTTGTGTACTATGCATAAGAAAAGAATAAGAATTTTTAGGAAAACTATAACATAAAATGTCTTTGTACTTTTCTAAATTTGAGTTTGTGCTCAAAGCAGAGAAATGTTGACAATTTTTGATTTGACGAGCCTCAGAGGTTCTTGAAATGAATGCAGACGTGTGGCCTTGGCCCCGAGTGCACACAGGACACATGCCACGGGGAAGAAATGGGACTTCTGGGAAGTCCAGTTCTGTCTCTGACATTCAGAAGTTCCCTCTCCTTGAAGTTCTGCAAACAGGACATGCGTTCCCTGTGCTGTTGCAAGATTGTAGAACACACAGACTGCAGCTCGCAGTAGGGGTACTAGCAAGAAACTGAGAGCACCTTTTAATATCTTTCAGTTTTAACCTGGTATTGATGCAAAGAAAAATCCTGCTTCAAGGAATCTGTTATACCCCCATACACAATGTGGCTTCTCTCCCAGCATGGACGGTCTGATCTACTGTCTGGAGTTACAGACTTTGTACCTACAAGGGGCTCTCAAGTTTCCAGGTCCCCTTTCTGTACAGGATATTCACCAAATAAACTAGTTTATGGTAATGCTAGAGAAAGGCTTCCATTTTTAAGGCTCCATTTTTCTCTTAAATATGCAGGCCTGACTTTCTGAGCGATACAGGAATTTCAGCTTTGGAGGAGCCCCTGGGGCTTTCTCTGTTCTTTCTGACTTTCATGTATGTATCTAGGATTAGGTCACACATCTCCGATGCAGCTTGAAGGGTATGTAATGGATGCTCACTGCTATCTTTTGAATGTTAAAATCAGTGACCATGCAACTCTGCATGGGGGAAGTTAGAACAGTATCAAATTTTGCAGGCTCCCAAGGGCTTTGCAGAGAGGCTATCTTTTCAGCGATGTCTGTAGTACAAAAAACCCCTGAAACCCTCAACAACTATTAAAAGCATCCATTTATATTCAAATATTCTTTTTCCCCTCTGCTTGTTCTTGACCTTTTAGTTAAGATCAGTCAAACACCAATACAATATCCAAACAATACAGTATCTGTTTCTTTCAGTCTGAGATGTGACCTCTCTCATTGCATCGCACGCTGCACTGCCAGCAGGGTGAACACGGTGTAATGGGTCCTTTCCTATTCCAACTATTGTGATTCTATAATTTCAAAAAAATTTAAATGTTTGACCTGATACCAGCAGACTGCTGTCGTTCCCAGAAATTGCCATGTCTGGGAGCTTGTGTCTGGCATGTTATATGGTTTGGAAGACATTGTAATTTCACCACACATATTAAATTTCAACACATGATTATTGCCTACAACAATAAATGTTCAAATTCATACTCTGTGATTTAAACCAAGCCTTATAAATATGCAGTAGAGTCATATATACAGGCAGCCAGAATGCCCCTTCAGAATGCTATCTGACCCCTATAAATACTACTGCATTTTTATAGCCTCTCTCTGATAGTTATTCACCAGGTGGAGTGGAGCACCCAAACTGAGATAGCCTGAATTTTTCACTTGCAATTTATGCTGAGTCTGCAGGCCCCCAGGCACACACCTGATGTGCAGATGATGCATCTGACTCCTCTGAAAAGTGAGGAATCTAGGTTTCAGTTGTCTAGCACCTGTAACTACAACTATTTGTTCCACACCCTGAATTTTGTTGAAACCATAGATCCTCACTGCAAAGGACCTTTTAGGCATCCATGTTGCTAGCGTAAGACACATACATGTGGAAAAGCAGCACAGCTTGCATGGAAATCCCTGGTTTGTTTCCCTCAAAGCCCTAAGGGTATATCTACGCCAATGCTGCTGTGATTCTCTCATACCTTAAATCACCAAGATGAATTTTCCATGTGTTAGACTCGAGATGCCAGAGCACTGTTGTCCACGTGTTCTACATCTTCCAGAATTCCCTTATGAATTAGCCTTGTCTTCCCACCCAGGCTTGTCTCCAGGCAGCAGAAGCTGGTAGCTAACAATCAGTAAATTGTAGAGTTCCTTCTGGGAGGTTTTCTATATCTGTGGTTATCACAAAGAATAAGATCTGACCCCTCTATGGGCAGTTGTTGCCTCAACCTCTGAACCTCTCTGTGTCAATTGTAGCATTTGGCAGGGCTTCCAGCCGCTGGAAAGGCTGTTTTTTTGTCAGCAGGTTTAGTGTAAGGCAAAAGGTGGGTCTGGGCTTGATGAAGGCTGGAGATCGTGTCTGTTGGCACACCTACATCCTGAAATTCCTCTGGGAGTTGTCTGTGGCCTTTAGATTGCATTTCTCTGCTGCTCCTGCTCTTTTTCTGTCATGTCTGCTTCTGTTTCTTCCTGCTTCTTTCAAAAAAAAAAAAAAAAAGCTGATGTGAATCTTCCTTTTTAACATCTCAGTCCCATTTGCTAAGTGACAGTTGTCACAGCCTTCCTTGTCAGGTAATTCATTGCTTCATACCTGCTGACCCAAGTACCTCTTAATGCAGTAAGTTTCTTTGAGGGTGGCATAATAGCCTGTACGGGATTTAAAGGAAGGAGCGCAGATTGTAGGATAGGATTTTGGGATAGGCTCTGGGAAAGCAGACTGTATAAATATGTCAAGTATATCTGCAGAAACTGTGTGTAAGAGCAGTACATAAGCAGTGGTCATGGAATCACTAGCATCTTCGAGGTCACATTAAGCGCTTTGCAGCTGGACTGCAGGCCCACCTTGAAGATAAATCTGCAAATTTATCACTGATGTGTGAATATGTTGCTGATACAGGAGAAAGTTTGAGAGCTGGTAGCTGAAGATTGCCGAGTTTAGAAACTGGCTCATGAAGGTCAGAGTGCCTTCTGAAGGGGAGAGCGGAAGATGTGCAGTCAGGAGCTCCCTAAAAGGAGGAAAATACACTTGTACCTCACTGACTGAAGAGGCATCCATAGAAGCAGCCCAAAGTTAGAAGTGAATGTCTGGGTGTGGGGACATATGTCTGGATGCTGTCTTGCTCCTGCACTGCTTTGGCCACCTTTCCCCTTTCCGTCCCTTTGCAATCAAATTAAATTGCCATAGAATGAAAGATTCAAATTTTATTTGGAGAGATGGACAGAAGGACACTTACCTGCGTGTCTACAAATAAATACATAGATAAGGAAGGACAGTATGCTAAAAGTTTGGAAATTAAAAATATAAAATTCTGGCAAGTGGAGCACAGCGAAAACATCAGACAAGTAGAGTGTACTCGGAGTTAAAACATGGACTTAGATGAATTGCAGAGGACTCAGCAACTTAATTGATCAAACATGTCAAACAGTGTGCCATCAGTGAGTTTCAATTAAATGTTTAGCTTTTCAATTTGTTGTTTAGATTAACACATGAGATCATATGCAATAAATCACAACTTATTATGCATGTTTATTAATAGCTTTAGAATTAGGCAATGAGGATCAATAGTGTTAACACATGTATATTGTTGGAATATAATAAGTCAGGTAGCTTGTTTTATTGTTTTTGCTGGGTAAATGAGTATTCCAGGCCATTTTGCAACCTCACCTCTGCGCAGAATTTTGAAGACTAATATTAATTGACTTTATTTGGAATGAATACAGAATTGTAATATCCATTGGTGCTCAAATAAGACCCCAGTTCTGTACACTCAAGCAAGTATTTTATTGTCGTTCGTGGGAGGGAGTGCCGGGAAAGGGGATTTTGCATTCTAATCCCATGGTTGTTGGTGTGTACCTGCTGGCATGGCATGTCATCCCCGTGAAGTGATAGCAACACTTGCTATACTGCACGTTGTAGCAGGAGAAAAAAGATTTTGCAGGATATAATTATATGATTTTGGTTTTATTTATGAAAATACTAATGTCCTATCAATAATACAAACTGCATATCTGGTTTTCAGACATGGTTGGTGAAGAAATTTGAGAGAAAGTCAGCTCTGATGACCTTAGATCTTGTTGTAGCTTACTACATTTTTTGAAACATTCTTGATTTCCTTAAAATGAAAATACAGGTAACTTGTTCTCACAAGCTACTTGCATTGTCTTTTCTGTATTTTCTAAAACTTACCGGTGAGTTTGTCTATGGTACAATAGCACTCTAGTTATAATCAAATAAAATGCTTCTAAAAACAGTAGTCAGATTATAATTACATTGAACAGACTATGACAGTTTTTAGTTACCATGATAATTACTGCAACCTTAATGCCTCTGAGACTTTGACATGATGCTCTTCAATTTTATGCTGCATAGAAGAAAGAGTTACGTGACAGTATACTCTACAATTTCTGGAACCTTGTCTTTGTTTAATTAAATGTCTAATATCTTTTCTTTAGTCCTAGTGATAAAATGTGGATTTTTATGATTATTACTATAACTTCAATTAAAGCATTAAATCTGTTTGCTTTCAAGAAATAAAACAGTTGAGAATTTTTTTTTTTAATTATGCTGCACTCTGATATCGGCCCTCTGACATGCTATGGCACTTTATTTGACATGCTTCATGCCTTCACGAGGTGGAATTTACTTTAGATACTGAAGCAAACTATCCTATAAAATGCTATGTTGTAAATATAAACCTTTATAAACCTCTCAGGAGGGCCCTTCTGAACGAAGAATTAAAATGTTCCATGATTCAGACCTATAAAATGAAAAGTAGCCCCTGCTCTGAGTATTAATTTGCAGTGCAAAACCCTAAATCTTACCTTACATTGTCTTGACTCTTTGGAATTCATACTCAGCATGGAAAAAAATTGTTGGCTTTTTTATGATGCTTTTACTACCAAAAAAACCTGCCTCCAAACAGAGATCAACTTAGTCAAGCTAGTCTGTTTGTAACACACTGTAATAAATACAGTGCATGCGGAGAGCTCATATGATGAATATATTTAAATTAACACCTATTTTTCATTTTGCTGTGGCTTTGTTTGTTTACTTCTGCTTCTTTTCCCCGTTCTAAAGAACCACCATATTTTACGGCTGAGCCTGACGGCGTGATTTTGGCTGAGGTGGAAAAAGACGTGGACATCCTGTGCCAAGCGATGGGTGAGTGTGCAGACATGTTCAAACTTGGATGAATGATATATGTATATCCAGTCCTGAAGAAAGCATCTTATATGAACTTTTAATGTTTTGAGGCCTCTGCATTATTGCTAATTATCACAGACCCCAGGTACGAGGGAGAGGGATGCCCTTTGCCCTTGGAAAATTGGACAGTCCTTGTAGTTTAGTTTCGTTTAGACATGAGTAATGCCAGCACATTCATATTTGTCTCTTGGGCAGAACGATTCCTGCTCCTTTCCCCCTGGTAATCTGCCTTTGCTTCGTAGTTGTCGCTATATAACAGACCTTAGTGTCTTGAGCCAGAAAATTAGGTGAAAGTATGGTTATAAAGCCCATCATTTGCAATGCAAACAGTCAATATTTTCAACAATTCAAATGTCCTTTTTTCTAAAACTTATGGAACTTTTATACTTAATAGTCAGTAACTCTGACATTTAAGTGTAGTTGAGAATTCTGCAGGAGGACTATTATTGGCAGGTATTTTAATAACATAAAAGGCTTTAAATGCCTAGAATTCCACCTAAACCAAAGTTGGTTTTAAGATTTAGTTTCAGAGAAGTAGAAGCACCACCTGTTTCAACACTCTAGTAAGATGGGAGACATCATAGTCTAGTGATCAGAGCAGGTTTGTCTATGTCACGGAATTCCTAAACGACGGGCAAGCGCCAGAACTTTTTGTTGTCTCACTTTCCCTGACGCTGAGTTGGGGCATAAAAATGCCATGAGATCCTTTGGTAGAATGTACACAACCTTGATTAAAAAACCACCCAAACCTAACTAACAGCTTGTCTGAATGGGTTCTTTCTCCAGATCAGAGCCAATAAATACATTCTTTAATTGTGTGGTTATGTTATTTCCACTTTTTTATGCTTTTTTTTTTTTAATGCTCTATGTAGGAAAGACTTGACACCACTTTTCTAAAGGAAAGCTTTGCAAATATGTTAGTACGATAGGCAAGCACATGTGTAACGGTGCTCAGGTTGATTTAGAGTTTCAGAAGTCCTTGATGAAGTCTCTTACCAAAGGGCTCTTATAAAAATGAAGCTATCAGGTTACAAGAGACAAGGTCTTGTCATTAATTAATAGCTTTTTTTAAACAAAACACAGCAGGACCTGCTGCCAGTGTTCCCCAGGAATCTATGCTGGAACCTGTGCTGTTCCACATATTCATAAATGCCCTGGAAAAGAGGGTGAGTAGTAAGATGATAATATTTGCTGGTTATATAAAATCATTCAAGACAGTCAACATTAAAACTGATCACGAAAGAGTTGCAGAAGGTTCTGATGATTCAAACTGACTGGACAATAAACGGGCAGATGAAATTATTGACAGAGATGAAATGACCCATTACTATGCAGAAAAGGTATGTCTTCTGAAAACGTCAATTCAGTGCCAAGTCGTGGTTCAAATGGGAAGAAAGGAATAGAGAAAAAAGAAGAGAATGCCACTGTATGAATCCATGGGGCAGCATCTCAAATGCTTCACACAATTCTAATCACTCTATTGGAGAGAAGGATGTAGAAAAACTAGAAAAGACACAGAGAAGTATGGATTGTGTAATTAGAGGTCTACCATGTTTTTTGAATAATGAAAAATTAAATTAACTGGAACACTTTGTGAAAGAGATGACTGCAGGGTGTGTGCCATATGGGAAGATGAGTAGGAGAAGGTGATTCTGTATTGCTTATTGCAAGAAGTAGTGGAGGCACCCAGCTAAATTTTCAGGTAGGAGATGTATGATAAAGGAAAGATAGTACTTTTTCAGAAAACATAAACTGTGGAGGTCGTTGGTCCAGGCAGTAGTTAAGATCAGAAATAAAAATTAGTTAGAAAAGCAAACAAAATTTATGGAAGAAAAATCCAGTAAGGATTATTAAACACAGCTGTGTGTATGCAACCTCTGGCTCAGGAAATAGCTAAGCACAGATTACTGGAGCTGAGAAGGTGGAAATAGCATTTTGTCCTTGGGCTGTTCTTGCATTTTGTGCCTGAGCATCCAAGACAAGACAATTTCAAAGAAGGGGAATTGACTAAATAGACATTTATTCTGGCCATGTGCCACCAACTTTATGTTTCAACATGTGGCATGACAAGCATATTGGCATTTTTTTATTGGAGAAGATTTTCCAAGAAACAGAATTAAACCTGAGTGTTGTATCATTAGAGAAATTGAGTTTAAAAAAAAAAAAAATCTGAGATTTTTCTGAAAAATGTTTCAATCCTATGCTATTATTTGACAAATCTCTGGACTATCTGACTGTCACTGAGAAGAACCTATCTGCTGTCTCAAATGTTTTTCATGTATTACAAAAAACCAAAAACAAAAACCCAAAACTTGGAGGAATCAGGGAGAGGAGAGGTTGACTTCTAACTCATCCTTCTACCCTAACTCTTCCTTTCAGTACTTTAGCTCCCCAGGGGACTAACAGGGCACTCATAACCGTTCTCAGTAGATGAGGTCTTACTGGAGATGTGAGAACTTACTAGACAAAATTATTCATTTCTGCTGAACTCTTCTAGTGCACATCTGATTTGCTGATGAATGTGGTGCAGGGGCATGGAAACCTGTCTTCACGGGGATTATCTATAACACAGACTTGTAAGGGGCAGGTAGTAGTATTAAACCTGGAGGAGTTTTGATCCATTATTACACAAATCTGGCAACTGCCAGCATTTAAAAAGACGGTATGTGAAGGTTGCTGTCTCCCTGCTCTGAGGCAGGCGCTGGAATAAAGCACTAGGGGAGCTGCAAGGCTGCCCTGTGCCTTTGCTACGAGGAGGAAGCCAGATTCCCTTTCCCCCAGCCCCATCAAGTTCTCTGCACAAAGCCCGTTTGCCAAGTCTCGGTGCACTTTGAATGTGTGAGAGACAGATTAATTTCACAGTATAAGCAGAGATTAACTGTAAATAAAATTGCAGCTTGCACCCTGTAATGGAGTTGCAGTGTATCAGCCTGCGCAGCAACCGTGCTCTGCTGTGTATCTTTCAGCAGTCGCTGATGCTGCCTGCATTTTCAATGGATTTCTTTTAAATGCTTTTTCTTATTTGCTCATAGAAAGTTTAGAGCTGCAGGCAGCAGTGGTGGTGTCTAGGGAGTGCACTTAATTGGACTTTAGTTCTACCTGTTCAGGCAAGTAGATGGAAAGATGCTTTTGGGATTCCCCAGTAGCCCACTGGGATCTAGAGAAGGCTATAAAAAATAAATAACAAAAATGACAGAGTGAATATTTCAAGTCTTTTATCCAGGTTCTTAAGTTAAATTTGGCAAAGAGTCAAGCATCTGTTTCACAGATGGGGAAACTGAGCCTCAGATTGCATAAATTATTTGCCCAAGGTTACAGAGAAAGTGGCAAAGCCAGAACCAGTCTCGGTTTCCTGCCTTCCCTTCCCCATAGCACAAGATTAATTTGTCTGTGAAAAATGAATAGTGCTGCATGCATGCCGAGAAATAAGCTTATTTTATTTATTATTACTAGTCTTTTAGGCCACTCAGTAATCTCTCCAACAGTGAGGCAGGAATGATACTGCTTGGAAAGGTGTAGTCCAAAAGGACTTTCTTCTGTTCATGGTTTTTTTTCACCAGAAGTGTTTAGAGAGAAGCAGCAAAATTCCTTTGGGGGTGTGGGGAGAGGAAAGGCTGTGGGGTAGGAGAGGAGGAGAAGAAAGGAAGCTGGTTTTAACTACTTTTGTAGCCAAAGAGGTAGCAAAATGATAAAAGGAAATGTGTACAATTTGGAAGACAAATCTCTCTGGGAAGATCACTAAAGCCCAAATGAATGCTGCTGACAGCCATCAGAGTGCTTAGATAAGATTCTATTATTCAGACTCATAACTTCGAGTAGAGGAAGATATCCGTAACCGAAATGTAGAAAAATAGAGATGGTAATATTCAGTTTGTCAGCTGAGTTGGTGATAGGAAGGTGTATCTCACAGTGATTATAGGATTAGAAGGTTTGCTAATACTGTTAGTAGAATGGGATTTCTGGAATGACACCAATGTTAAAGGTTTGAGTGTACCGAATGTGGGATTTCATTATTTCCTAGGTGCCTATCAAGTCTAATGTGTGGGAAAATGGAGTTGCTATTATTTAAACTTGAAATCATTTCCAGGCTTCTCAGCATCAGGAGAACTATTCCATTTTGCATCATCTGTTTCTTCATTACTCAGTGATAATTTGTATTTGCCCAGGAGGATTTTCAAGAGATGAGTAACACTCTCACCGAGAATTCTGAACATTGAAATTTGCGCTAATTCTGTATACGGGCTGTTGTATGAAATTTAAATTATGCCTATTGCAAGCTGCTACACTACATCTATTCTCTATCAGACAGTGCACTCCACATAGTGGATTTCTTCCTGATACGATTACCTGAATAGATTATGAGTACGTTTTATTTTATCAGCAGAACAAAAGCATCAGAGGTGATTGTAGTAAATGGTACATGTTTATAAAAGTAACAACAGCAATCGAATGTTGTTTTTCAATCATTCCATACATCCATTGTTTGTACATTCTTTCCAGGAGTTAATGTACCTTTTGTCTGTATAAAGAGAGTAAGTACATTGAGAAAAGGTATGAATGAAAGTATAATACAACAGTAAAATAGTATTTAACGTTGGGATTTTAAAAATTACAATGGTAATAATATAGATCTTCCCGTAGTGCTTTTGCTCTGAGAACCTTATATCATTGCCAACATTGCAGTGAAATTAATTGTCTGCAGATGCTCAATTTATCGGTGACATCCCATCCTTAATGCTTCCATGATACCCTGTTTTTCTCTATTTGGGCAAATTTCACTCACCCATGAATTTAAGTCCTGACCTTATTACAAGAGAATGTGAAGCTCTCAGATTTTAAGCGATATGTGCTCAAAAATAGCTACCAACTATGAAAATTCCATTTTTGGGGCTAAGATAAATCAGCTTGATACTCTTGTGACCCTGTGATTCTCTAATCACATAATAAAATACCTGTTTCACTTCAGATCCCTGCATAGGGCCCTCAGCATTTGATCAGTTAGGGATTTCTGGGATGTAAAGATAAAATACTGGCTGATATGAGGAGTGGGATGGGAACATCTGTGTACGACTGCCCTAGGCCCCTGACATCTCTTGAAGAAAAGAGAATCCTAGACTATTTGTATATACTAAATTTACAGTCACTTCATCGCAGCTGACTGGGATATCACTGCAGCAAAAATATATGTGAAATAACTGTGTCAGGGTTTGTAGAACACGCACATGAAAGAAAACAGGAATAAATGGGACTTTAAGTTATACCTAGGGTAGGATTTTTGTTTCTCCTGATGTCTGCATTTTTCAAGTAACAGGGAAACTGCATTTTTCAAGTAACAGGTGAAGCTTAGGTGTGAATAAAAATAATAATAATTTAAAGCTATCCCATTGTTGGCAACATGCTGTTTGAGCTGATGTACAAACTCAGCTGCCAAATTAGGACTTGAATACAGCCATTTGAGCGCTTCATTTTTTATGTGTAGTTTGCCATTTCCTTTTTATTTTGACATCTTAGCTACAGATGGGATGGAATTTGGGATGGAATAGTCTTACAGACTTGCTGCATTGCCACACTGCTGCTGTTTAAGTAGCATGATTCTGGCTTTCAACATGAAATTCCTGTAAATCTTATTTTGTAGTAGCATGAAATATGATTGGGTGAAGAAAGTAATTTGATAACATGTTTTCTCAACATTCCCCCTTTCACTGTTTGCTGGTTTTATTCCCACATGTTCTGCAGTGTATTATTACCATTGATAACCTAAGATGCAGCCTCCATTTATCAAAAACAGCTTGTAAAAATGTAAATAATTGGTGTGGAAGGATGGGAAACCAGTGATAGGACCATAACAGTGCCATGTATTTTGACTACGTAAAACGTGTTGTGCAAAGACTAATTTTTTTTTTTTTACTTCAGGTGTTCCCATTCCCACTCTGGTCTGGTATAAGGACTCTGTTCCCCTCAGCAAGCTGGAAAACCCGCGCTACAAAGTACTGCTGAGTGGTGGGCTGCGGATCCACGCGCTGCGTCCTCAGGATGCTGGAATCTTCCAGTGTTTTGCTAGTAATAAAGCCGGGGAGATACAGACGTACACCTACCTGGATGTGACTAGTGAGTAAGGAGCTGTGGTAGAGATGGAGGAGTTCTCTTGCCTTTCTATAGGTATCCATGCATGTCTACATCCATCAGATTTCTCCACCACTCTGTGCTTGTTCTGTTCAACCCACAGAACCTTCACTTTTGTCAAGTGTAGCTGCCCTAGCTGTAAGGTGCCCCAAAATGCCCTCTGTGGCCTGAACACCATCTGCTGAAGCCTGTAGAAAAACTTTCCATGACATTAGGGGCTTGAGGTGAACTCTCCTGTTTCACGCTACGAAAGGAGAACTTAGTGAAAAGAAAAAACCAGAAAAGTTAGTTGTGAAATACTTTTACCTTTCCTTTATACTTCAATAAATGTAATGTAATTCTGTTCTGAATTTGAGCTACTGTTTCATGATTGTGCATGGTATCATTTTATCTGCCTTTTATCTGCAACTGCATTTAGTAGGGGAAAGAAAGAAGGTTCAAATTAAATGTTTTGGGTTTTTTGGCCAAAAAATCCGATTAAATGGTTTTGTTAATGAAATACACTCTTCTCTATGGAGAAGTACTAGTTGTCTCTTTTCAAAGCGATTATTAATGGGCATATCTGTAATACTTTAACTCCCCTTGAGGAAGCTGACTTAGCCCAAGAGCAGTTTACACATACTGACCAGAATTCCTACTGGCCTCAGAAAATAGATCAGCCCCAGTTCAATATATATCTAGGAAACTGCAGAAAAAAATGTAATAAAATGTAACTAGGGGAAAATAAGAGAGAAAGAAACTTGGAAAATGTCTTGGATGAGACTCAGGTTCTAAATTCTTTTGGCTGACATTTAAGTTTCAAAGTTAATGCCTTTCTCAAGTTGCTTTTCATCTTAAAGAACTCTGTTATGAAGATGAAAGAAAATAGTTTTGTTTATCTAGATTTCTCAACTTCCCCCCAAACACTCATTTTAAGCTTTATCTTCCTTTATCTGTAAGCCATCCTACCTGTACATGTACAAGCACTGATAGATTTTTATCTTCCATGTAGGTTATAAACTGAATTAGGCAATTCCTAGGAGATGAATAATGAAAGGTTACAGTCACTGCTGAAAGGTTTTCACGTATTATTGTCATGTCCTTCTCCATGATCAGCTCTATAAAGGTGGCTGTAAAATAGTCCATGATAATAGGTAAAGGATCCTTCTGATAGGTGATGCATTGAGTTTTTTAAATTTTTGATTCTAGACATTAAACCAGCATTTATACAGCCTCCGGAGGATACCACTGTTACAGAGGGGATGACTGCAGTGCTAACCTGTGAAGTTTCAGGGGCTCCAAAACCTGCCATCTCATGGAAGAAAGGTAACCAGTTACTAAGTTGTTGTGGACGTGCTGTAATCCACGTTTGCTTGTCCATTCCTATTACTGAGATTCTGTAGATCCACTTAGTGTGTCTTTCTTCATTTCTGTGGTTCTGCGAGCCGAGGGTTGGTTGTGGGCCAGTGGCCTGCATAGGTTGTAATAGTCTTCTGGAAGAACCAGAATTGCAGTGTTTAATCTGTGCAGTCTATGTGACACTAATTATGCTGTTTTTCCCTTCTGTGTTTCAGGAAACCAGATCTTAGCCAGTGGCTCAGTTCAGATTCCTCGATTCATTCTTCTTGAATCTGGAGGGCTCCAGATAACACCCGTTTTCCTTCAGGATGCCGGCAATTATACTTGCTGTGCAGTCAACTCTGAAGGAGCTCTGAATGCTTTTGTGATGCTGACAGTGTGGAGTAAGGATAAGGCTTTGTTTAAAGTCTAACTTTAATCAAGTATTAATCAGTTTTTGTTGTACGCTCAGGAAATTTTCATAAGTAATTATGCTTTTCTAGTTAATAGAGATACTTGTATTATTTAATATGAATAATGTATCTATTTTAGGAAACCCATCACAAATACCCTTTTTGTTTGTAAAAGTATGCATGTAAACTTTTATATTTGGTGAAAGGAAGTGTATTTAAATAGTGTGTCAGTCACAATTACAATTTTACTCAGGTTTTGCCTTGGCGAATCTCGCATTGCAAATCAAACCTTTTAGCTTGTAAATTTAGCTATTTGCAGTTGGGTTCTGCCTCCAGGAGTCTGCACTACAGATTGGCACGGCACAGGGTAACCCATGAAATGATTTCGTCCTTCACCATTTGCCCTTGATCTCATATTTTTTTATTGCCTCTGTTGGGGAAGAGAGTCTGATCCAACAGGTTCACCTGTGTTACTCCGAAGTGAGTTAAATTTAAATGTAATGTGTGTTTTGCTACTAAAGGTAGAAAATAATGATCCCTGAGCTGAGACTAAAAATACTTAAAACCAATGAAGATGATGATAAATACAGAAGTGTTGTGTCCCTCTCTCCTTTCGTGTGCTTGAAGTACTGATTATGCTGCTGATGTGCAGTGCATATTTGACATTTGTTAATCCCAAAACTGTTCAAGTTAAATGAGCAAGATGTTTCCTTTTGAACTTGGGAATACCTGAAAACAATGCTGTCAGTAAATGTAATGTACTTGTGTCATATGGCCATCATATTGACAATATAGAGTTGGTAGACATATCAGGATGTTGTAAACTGAATGATATCCAAGTGTATGGATCACGTAAAGGAGATCCTTCCTATTAATTCTCAAAGGCATGGTTCTTCTATGTATTAAAGATGGTTCCTGTTCATTGTACTGCATTGGAAGGGGAAAAGAAAGGTGAATATAACCTAATATTTGTGTAGCAACAGCACCATTATAAAGCTAGAAGGTATACACAGGTACATCAGGAATAATGCTAAAAATTCCATGCTATTAGTTAGCTTTTGATTTTGCTGATGATTCCTTCTTGTGCGTGTATGAGATATCTCAGTAGGTGCTGATTATCTCTGTAGGGATTTGGCACTGATTAACGTTATCCACATATCCTCTATACTGATCCTAGTTGTCTACCTGCTTCAGCTGATGCTATCTGCTGCTGCTACTGTGTGTAAGCATAATAGAGGTCTTTCACACCAGATCTGGTTGCTGTAGTTACAGCAATTATTGTGTTCTGGGTCTCCAGGAGGTGCTTGAATAAAGGTGTTTTGCAACATTTGAGTAAACAGCATATCTTTCTTATATGGAAAATTCAGACTACCAGAAGCTCCTCCTCCTTTAACCTCTTTCCTGGATTTGATGAGATTGTAGGGTGCCATTTAAGTTTTCTCTTTCTGGATATTTTTCTAGTATGTTCTTCTTTGCACAAGTTGCCTTTGTTTTTGTTTTACCTGCTCCAAACTGTGTGACATGCATTCCTTCATAAAGCAGTACTGCCCTGCTCTCAGCTGGGATGGAGTTGTTGTTTCTTCCCGACAGCTGGCATAGTGCTGTGCTTTGGAGTTGGTGTGAGAATACCACGACAAATACAAACATACTTGCTGCCTTATGACTTCAGGGAGTTGCCATAGGTGCTTGCCACAAGACAAGTGAGAGTTAGCACAGCTTTAGCACTCTTCCTACTCAGATCACTGCCAACTTCGACTCATGCCCTCTTCTGCTTTTGCTTTGCTGCACCCCACAGCGTAGCACCTCTTCTTGACACAATGACATTAGAGGGAGGGGAGTCCTCACAGCACAGACTTGAAGAGGAATGGCCTGCTTGCTTTGAATGACAAATGTTCAGTTGCCTGCTCTCTGAGTAAATACCCAAGTCAAAATGCTGTAATTTCACCTCAGCTATGGCTTGTGTTCCTTTCAGATCGCACTTTCATTGTTCACCCTCCCGAGGATAGCACTGTGATCAAAGGGACCACAGCCACTCTGCGGTGTGAAGCAACTCATGATCCTAGAATTTCAATCAGGTCGGTGGTGTCAGTTCTTGTTTGTGTGGTTTATCCAAGTTTAATTTCATAAGCTATATGAATAGCATTAGGTGAAAAGTTTCAGGACCCCAGATTTTAACACCAGACCACTGATTACTGCATTATAAGGTTGTACACTGTATCATCAATCATATAAATCCCATCTTCCATTTCAGCCTTATGTATTATTTACAATGAGCTATGTTCCACTTCATGACTTCAATATAGCCTTCCATGATTTTACTGTCAAGGTTAATACACTATCAATAAAACCAACTTGTCAGAAGCTGATACTTAATGAGAGTAAAAGCCAAAGCGAAGGAATAGGATTTAAGAAGTGTTTACATTGGGGTGCATGAAAGCCACACAAGAGATGCCCATGTTCTTGGAACCAACTCAATAACTGGGGTTTATGTTCTGCTTTAACTGTCTAAAGGAAAACAGAATTTGTATTGAAATTTGCACCAGAACATTTAAAGGAAGCTCATAATTTTAAAATAAGTTTGCCATGACAATTCACGTAGTCTGAAAGCAACACAGACAAAAGAAAATGCAAGGAACAGCTTGGAGGATTCTAGAAGGGTAAACTGCAGAAGGAACTTCAGAAAGAGAAATACAGGTGTAAAAATTTCATGTAGAGATACTTAATTGTAAGACCATGCCCTATACACATTTCTATGACATGTTGGTATGTGTGTCTTTTGATGGATGAGCTATAGCTCATCTGGCCACAGCAGTTTCAAGATGTTACTGATTATGGCGGTCAAATCTTATCACAGCCTTAGCAGAGATGGGTTAACACCTCAGCTGTTAATTGCAGAGTATGATGTTCTAGTTGAAAATGCTGATGAAGGTGGACTTAAGTACTTGGACATTTATGTGTACTTCACCTTTTCCATGTAAAAGACATAGTATTGTTTATAAAATATATAGTATATTGGATGCAATTACATTTCTCATTCTGATCACTGATCTAAAACTTAAATTTGTAAAAGGCACTGCTCCTGAAAGTAGCGGTAGGGGCTTGTCGTTTTTAATATGTGATCACACGTGATACCTTGCAGCACAGTTCAGATAAGTCTATTTTGATGTTCTTATGAGTCACTAATAACTGAAACATTATACTACTCAGGTATCTTTGGAAGAAGGACAGTGTTGTAATAAATCCATCCAGCAGTTCCAGGATCACAGTAGAGAAAGACGGAACCCTCCTCATCAGCCAGACATGGTCAGGTGACATCGGGGACTACACCTGTGAGGTCATTTCTTTTGGAGGAAATGACTCCAGAATGGCTCGACTAGAAGTGATGTGAGTATTCCATCTTAAATATACACTGTGCTTGGTTTTGGATACCCTTGGGCATTTTTCTACCATTTCATTCTAGGTGATCTGGGGAGTCTGTAAGTTTGATTTTTTTGGTGTGGGTGTTTTTTGGCGGGGGGAAGTAAGCCTGGTTCATTCCTAATTAAATTGCCTTGAAACGTCCACCCTTTTGCATGCTGCCATGCTGCTGGGGCTTCCGAGTGACTGGGGCCTTGGGAGTCACTTCCAAATAACTGCATCTCTCTGAATCGCTACGTGTACGTATCCGCCTGGTTAGGTGATTGAGCTCATGGATAAGGATTAAGAGGTGGTGGTCCACTCGAAGCTGGTATCAAGTGGACTATCTCAGGGGACTGTAATGGGACATGCTCTGTTCAGCATCTTTATCGGTCATCTGGAGGAGGTGTTGGAGTGCATGCTCATCAAGTTTGTAGGTGGCACAAAATGGATGGGGGACAGTTGATACACTCGCGGGCAGGGCCACCATTAAGAGGGAATTAGGCTGAGAAATGGGCCAACAGGAACCTTATGAAATTCAACACAGACAAGTGCAATGTGTGTATCTGGGGAGGAATAACCTTTTGCAGTAATGGAGCCTGGGCACTGATGGGCTGGTAGCAGTTCTGCTGGAAAGAACCTGGGGATCTTGGTAGACAGCAGCTGAACATGAGCCAGCCTTGTGCCCTGGCAACAAAAAAGGCTAACAGCACCCTGGGCTGAGTTAACATGAGCATAGTAGATCGATGGACACGATTACTCCCTTTTATTTGACACTTAATAGTCTACATCTGGAACGCTGTCTCCAGTTTTCAAGACCAGACTGAATAAACTGGTCTGATCTCATGGCTGCTTAGAGCAGGAGGTTGGACCAGAGACCTCCTGAGGTCCCTTCCAACCTGAATTCTTCTGTCATTCCATGCTGTAGGGCTTCCCCGTAAAGCCCAGGTGCTGCGCTCTGATGCCAAGGTTATAAGAAAATGGTTTTCTCCTTTTAGTATTTTTTTTTCTGTTAAACATGTCAGAATAGCTGATCCCTGGGCAGGCATTGCTTACTCTTGCATTCTCTTAATACGTAGTTTTTCAGGGGAATAATATTTTTATGTGTGCCTTTCTTTATTCCTAAGGATCTTTAAAAATAAAAACAAGAAAATGTTTAAAGTGCAGTACAGTTCTGAAAAAGGATTATAAAAATGTCATTACGGGGTTCCATATTTCCTATTTCTGTTATTCCACTGGGGTGAAGCGCACTTCCATTTTATTTTTATCACTAAAAGCAACAACTGTGGTTTTGGTATATGTGTGGAGCAGATCAAAAGAATAAGAAAGTAATGTTTTATGTAACTTTTTTTTTTAATTTGAGTAGTACCACATGCTTTAATTTAACTAAAATTGCATCTGTTTCTGCTGGTCATGCCTGATCTCTCTGAGAAGATGGCAGCTTCTGCTGTTGGCAGTGTAATGAGTTCACCTCTGAGAGTTGCTATGCAGAGGGCTTTTTGATACAGCATAATTCTGACAGTGCCAAGGCTAGATCAGATGCCCATTTTCAGAGAGCGGTCATACATTCTTTCTCTAATTAAGCACTCCTCAGCTCTCCTCCCGGAGTGCATTTTACTGCTGGTTTGAATCCAAGAGCAGAAGACAATTCAAAATATATTGCTACTATATAATCATACTTGCTTTTCTCTGAGGCGCTTTTTGAATGGAGGGCAGAAAATTATGGAGTAAAGACTGAAAAGAATCTTAAAACCTGGACTTGGAAGCAAAGCTATAAATATGTGCGAAACACTTCAGCAGTCTGACCATTTCTTAATCCTAAATAGCAAAAGATGCCCTATGCAACCCAGTGCTGCACAGCAGGTGTATTTACTTGCAGTTTCCCATTGACCAGTGAGGAACAGTTTTATATTCCATAAAATTCAAGTTAGCTGGGAGAGGAACATCTCGTGTGCGTTGCTGAGGCTGCCTTTATTGCACCCCAGCTTGCTCCGGTTGTGTTGGCTGGCTCTCCATGCACTGGGACTGGTTCTTAACCCTGTACCTCCGCTTCCTCTGATGTTCTGTTGCTGATCACCTATAACCTGTTTTTCCTGGAGGAATTACAGAAATATAGATGCACTCTTTTAGAGGACTTCAGTAACTGATAAGTCACTCAATCATACCTTGAATTGTGACATTTTATTTCAAAGTAGTGCTGCAGGTAGTGCAATAAGGCCAAAAAACATTGCATTCCTTTGCAGCTTTCATCGTTACCATTTGGCTCAGTAGCACAGATCTGTGAGAAATAGAGATACATGATACAATAGAAGCGAAATGAAGAAGAAAATATGTGGAAAGGAAATGTCTGAAGTGAAGCTTAAATTAAATTCTAGCTCATATATGAATGACAGATCTATAGCATTCCCTATTCTCCCAGATAATTCTCTTGTGCAGAACATTAACAAACAGGGCATGTACGTTCCCATCGATGAGCACTTACACTTCAGTGCCTTGAGTCGCACTAATGTCAGACAAATGTTCAAAGGAGGCCTCTCAACCAATTACAGACTGGAGCAGTCTACCAACGGATAATATTGTAGCCTACCTAGCTTTATCTGACAACTCCAATTGTCTCACCACCTTTTTTTCCCCCAGGAATCACCATGTTCCTCCTCTACCTCTAGGCGTGTCAAGAGAAATTTCCAAAGGCACAAATAAGTTTGTTACTGATTTCTATTTAAATGGATTAAATTCAAAACTATTGACCTTCAGGGTGACCTTCAGTTATTCAATCTCTGAGTGGTCTGGTGTTCTAAGCTGTGAAAAGAAGGAAAGAAAACTTACTCTTCCTTTGTCTTCCCTTGTTGGAAGACAGGCTTGGGGAAAAAGGTACTGTTTCTTGCTACAAGAACATACACTGGTAGCACAGCGTAGTATACATTGGTGGTGCAAGCAGGATGGATCATTTTTCTCAGCGTGTCTATGAAGAAATAAAATATTTGAAAAGAAAAGCCAGAAAACTAATGAAGAACTTGCTAAAGTGCAGCCAAAGGTTACCTTGCTCATCAATTTTGCACGGATGGTACTTGGGCACAGAAACTAATTGCTAGTCAAGATACTCTATTCATTCATTTGTCTTCCCTCTAAATGTGTTTATTCTTCATGTACATCACTTGATTTGATTTGCACGAGGTGAAACATTTGCGAGTGATTTTCTCTTCTGCAAGAAAGAATTTTAATTTTAATTTTTTACTTTTTTTTCTTCCTAGCAGAGCTTCTCAACTGCAAATATAGAAATATTTGCAGGTCTTTTGATGATGAGCTTGTGCTTCTCTTGCATTCCTCCAAGTCATAGGATTTGATCCTGAAAATAATTGTGTTATGAAACATCCCAGCTTCATTTAGCTTACTTTTATAGTCCTGTAAATATCATACTGAAATACATATAGAGGAAAAAGTGCTTGTTCCTAAAGCTGCATAAACTGAGTTATCGCAGTGTATCTCTCACCTGACGGGAAACTCTGCTGATTCCAGCTCAAAGTGTCCTGAGGGTTCTCAGTATATATAAAATATGCAGAATTACCACAATCTATGCCTGATGATACCTGCTGCTCAATATCAGCCTGTCTGCGGTCCATACTAAAGAATCTCTTTGTTGTATGAATGTGACTGAAAAGTATGGTAATGCTGCATTGTTGGAAAATGAAAGCCCTGTACGAGCCTCTGTTATGTCACAACATATAGTAAAATCTTTTAGGCTCTTTCTCTATGCAAAAACACAGGGAGGACAAGGTAATACAAAAATAGACAATTTATTCCTGGCAGCAAGTTCATCTTCTTTCAGTTCTCTTTCACCAGAGAAAGAGCTATTATTGTTCTGTCTTCTTCAAAGGCAGGAGAGGGGAGCTAACCACTTATAATAAAACCCAGTGTGTTGCCAGGAATGCACAGTATTGCTTTCGTCAATCATTTATACATGAATTTTGATACCCTTTTTACTGGAGTATTTGTAATTGCTACTTCTTCCAATTTCCTCCCAATATATCCCATAAAAATGTCTTGATTACCAAAAATAAAATCAGTAAAACCAATGCAGAGTAACAAATCAAAATGATCTCTCGTTACAAACTTATCTCCATATGGATCCCATATCCCGCAGTTCCAATGGCCCATCTCTTCTTTCTGCAAGGAGTGAAAACAGGAAGGATGTCAGACTTGAAAATATATTTTCCTTCCTCACTAGAAAGAAAGCTGCTATTTATTTTTTCAAGCTCTCTATTGAGATGTCATCCAAGAAGGTTCACTGCTGAGTCTAAATGCACTTGATACTCAAAAGAGAAATACCACCCAGGAATACACTCGGAAATACAATTGTGTCTGTTCATCATTGAAGGTATATCAGAAATGTAGGTGTTTTTAGCACAAAGCAAGCACAAAATTCAAAAGCATTTCCCAAGTTGTCTGTAGATTTGAGCTTGTGGTGACCACCAACGTAAAACGGGAAATAAATCTGCGTGCTCTGGAACTTGGCAAGCCTTTAATTCCAAAAATCCACTTCATTATAATCCTATGAGAGACAAAAAGCCTCAAGACTCATGGTTGCCTTGCAAGAATCCTTCCTGTGTTTAGAAATTGGAGAGGATTCTTTTACAAGAGAAACTGGGAAGTCTTGAGCAACAGATGACATGTTTCTTAATTTAAAATATTATAAACATTTATGAGCAAAGCCATCAGGGCTGAGTGCTTTGTTAGGCTTCCTTGCCTCAACTTCTTACCATGTTATCGGGTCTAGTGGATGAACCACCTGCTCCTGAGTAAAACTGGTGTGGTGGACCTGATTCAGGAAATCATCGATGAAACAGGAACGGGGCTTTTTAAAGCCTGAAAAGGTTAAAGTTGTTTAATCTTCCTTTCCTTTTTAGTAATCCCTCTTCAGTGGCAGTCTCTCTAATTACCTGCTGTTGGACCATTTTTCTGAGAAATCTCTCCAAACCATGTCTGGTTTATTTCCCTCAGCAAATAGTATGCTTTTAGCTAATCTTATAAAACACTCTATGTGTTTGCTGAGTGAATTTTTCAGCTGCCCTCTGGCAGTGATGAGCTGACTCAAAACATTAGGGTTTCTGTTTTGAACATGTATCATCTGCAACTAGCTAATATTTCTCTCCTACATTGTCACAATGACTTCATGTTCTTTTCTTGCAAATCTGCTGCTTTAATTGCTTTGTCAGAGTCCCCTCAGGTTACTTTGGTGGCTATGCCATTAACCCTGCGCTTATCTATCAATTACAGATTTAAAAGTGTTCATATACATATTTCACTATCATACAAAGTAAGTTATGGAAAACTTACCTCCTTGCAACTCTTGAGCATTAGAGGAGTGAGGTTTTAAGATAGCCTATATTGAAAAACCTTCATATATTTCCTGTTTGGGGCTTCAGTGAACAAAAGAAAGATAATCATGCTGGAATTAAAATCCCAGTGTCTGATCAAGGGCTGTTCTGTGCCCTGTGTGTTGTTGTCTCAGACCTCATCCACTTTCTTGGTGTATCAGAAGCTGAGTGGTTCTAGTGTGAGGTCCTTCTCGTCCTGAAGAAGGATTGAAATTACCATTCTCTGCAATGATTTCTTGGATGTTAGCAGCAAGGAAAAGTAATTCTATTAAAGGAAAAAAAGAAGCAATGTCTCTTTTGGGAATGTGAATATTCATGATGGTGGTACAGGTCTCATTTATCATCCCTTCCACACAGTATGTGGTAGCAAATGAGAAGGAGACAAAGTGTAAGTACTTGATAAAGTAGGAATTACTATTTGTTAATCTCTGCTTACTACAAAGAGAGGAGTACTCTCCTGTGCTGAAATGTCATTGTAGTTTTAAATATTTATTTCTGTCCAGGTGTGTTTCTTAGGTACTTGTTATGTCTGCCTTGAGGGATTTAAATCTGTAAGCACCATCTGTTGCTGTTCGGTGTGGACACATATGGCTAAAGAATATGATATTAGTGGAGGTAGGTGTACTGTATGGCTGCCGCAGCTCACACTACTCAATCTCTGAAGAGAAAGTGCCCGTTTCCTTCACGCTGCTGACTAAGTACCATTTTGTGTCAATCTAAGAGAATACTCAACTAAACACAAACGCTAAGAAAAAAAATCACCCATGTTTAAATTTAGTTTGTCTCCGCTCCTTCAAAAGGCTCCTGACTTGTACGCTAGGAAAAAGCGACTGAGCTGTGCAGCCTTTCTTAGTCATGTAGCCTCTGTCCTCAAATGAGCTTGTTAATTCAGCCCTTCTAAATATATGGGGAAACAAGATCAGTAAATGCATACCCTGAAAATATCCTTAATATAT
Source organism: Phaethon lepturus (assembly GCF_000687285.1). NCBI lineage: Eukaryota > Metazoa > Chordata > Aves > Phaethontiformes > Phaethontidae > Phaethon > Phaethon lepturus. Next base: position 45,869 of record NW_010528563.1, on the reverse strand, counting down.
ACCAGGAGCGATTATTTTATTCCCAGAAAAGGAGTTCCATGGGGATAAGTTTGCTGTGAGTTCCCCCTCAGCCATCCCTCCTGCCTTGCTCCCTGTGTGACCATCGTCTTCTGGAAGAAGGTGAAGCCACCGCCTTTCCCTGAGCTCTTCCCCACAGGGCCTGCTGATAAATGAAGTGGGGACTGGGACTTCGGTGAGCCATGTCGCAACAAGACGTTTCCCTCTTTCCTTCAGTAATTTCCTTTGCTAGCTTAATCACAAAAACACTTTTCCAACCAGCTTGCTTAGGACATAATGATAAATTGTAGTGGAGGTTTAATGTTTATTATAATTTAATGCTTCATTCAAAATTAAGTAGCACACTCCTGTAGTCTCTGGATAAATGGCCATATCTTAAACCCCGACTCCCCACTTTTCCAATGACAGGCTTATTCTACCATTTTGTCTTGCAGGCCAGCTGCCCTCCTGCTTTGTTTCCAGGTCCCCCTCTTCCCTAAACTTGTTTATCCAAAATATTGCAGTGCTGTGTTCAAAATCTGCTTCCACTTGGCCCATACATACTCTTTCCTGTGCCTGATGTTTCCTCTAGCCAAGAAGTGACCGTGCCTTAGCGGTCTGCGCATCAGAAGGCTGGTGCCTGGTTGGTGCATGTCCAGATCTAAACGAGAGTGTAGTCAGCCTAAACTCCTCATATTCAAGGCATCTTGAGCATGTGATTTAATGAAGTTAAGATCTGAATCACACCCTGAGGTGTCATTCCATGTTTACTACAGAAGGAGCCTGGGGTCACTGTGCTGCTAATTTGGTTAGGTGTCAAATGAGGCGAGACAAGACCGAGTCTCAGGTTTAGCTTTGGGAAGCATCAACCCTGCTAGCCTAGAGAGAGGTGAGCAGTTGAGTGTCTTCCACTTGTGTTGTCTCCTTATCTGTGTGTTTTTCTTACTACTCTCTGGCTTTTCCAGCAACCTTTTATTTTGGTGCTAACTCCATGGTGTGTTGCCATCATAAACACGTAAACAAAAGCTTTTACAGTTTTAACAGAAAAATAATAAAACTATTGTCTGGCTCTCCATATGTTCCTCCATCTTCCACTAGAAACCCAAATCCAGGACATATTTACTGTTCTGGCTGAAAGCCAGAGTCTGTATTTACTTTTGTGAGTGGCTAAGGAGCTGCGGTTTTTAAAGAACTGTAAGCCGTCAGTAGCATGATACCTTACAATCAGAAATTACTGGTTTTAAATTGAGCATGTAAAGAACCCCTGTGGCTTTCTTCTCTGGCCAGAGCAGATTGGCAGTGGTGCTTGCTGAGGAAGGGTTGCCCTCCGCTTTCTGGGGAGGAGCAGTGGCTTGAATGGGTAAAGCTGGCCCTCCTTGCTTTTCCTTCGCTCCGAGATCCTTGTCCTCCTTAGGAACCAGGATGATAAGGAGCAGGAATCAGGCTCAAGTGTAATGGCTGAAGGGCTCTTATCACTTAATACAGATCAGCATTTAAGGGATGCAGCAGAATTTCTCACTGCATCATGCAGCCTCCAACTTTCAACCAATGAGTACAAATGAAATGTTTTTCCACAAATTGCCTTTATGTGGAGAAATTACACATTTTAATTGAGCTGCTGTTTCGGTTTTGGTTTTTAATGTTTCATTTTGTATTTCCATGGGGTTTCTGCAGGCATTTTCACTACATTTTCTGGTTGGGTGATTCCAAAAAAATCCTTATTATAGGAAGGAAACATTCTACCCATGACATGGATAAGCCTGAATCCATGAGTAAATCAAGCTGTTCCGTAGCCTAAGAATACATATGGTAATTTTGATTAGTAGCTCTATATGGATAGTGTCAATGTCTTCTGCTTCCTTGAGTATGAAAAATTCCATGTTAAATCATATCTCCGATGTGGTTTACTGTTTATGTGTATTACTGCTGTCACATTGCTAGGACATCATCGTAAGAACGGGGAAAAAAGTGAGAGAGGGAATTTATTGACCAACTTGTCTCAATCAAAAACAGTATGAAAATTGGCTTTTTTTCTGCGTTTAGCAACATTTCCATTAGCTGTTCTAAGCATCAGCCTTGGGACTTTCAGCATA
>NW_010528563.1:22631-43748 GCF_000687285.1 Phaethon lepturus | reverse complement strand
TCTCTGCGTAACTCCCCCCCCCCCCCCCCCGAAGAATTCAGAGATGTCTTTCATTTATTTAATTGTACAATAGCTGCTGGTACTTTTATATCTATCATCATACAAGCCTGATGTGGTGTGCCTTTAACTGCCTGTAAGACTGTAGCTGAATGAAATGTAGATTGATTTTGCTGTGCTGTTTTTTCTCCCTTTTTCTTTTCCTGAACAGCGAGCTGCCTCATTCCCCTCAGAATCTTCTGGCCACTCTAAATTCCTCATACAGCCGCAGCGTGATGCTCTCCTGGGTGCGTCCCTTTGATGGAAACAGCCCTGTTCTCTACTACATGGTCGAGCTCTCCGAGAACAGTGAGTAAAGTCAAATACGCTTCAACCTCATGTTCTTAATTATTCAGCCTTCTTTCAGACTCACCTTTTACCAGAGCTACTAACAAAATATTACTGTTGTTTGCTAAATGAGAGACAGGGTGCACAAAGGGGAAGCCCTGGGTTTTACGCTCTACTATTGACACTGGAGGAGTTAAACCACAAAAATAGGCCTGAGATGGTGGAATTGTTCTACAGAAAAGCCGTAGTTCCACCTCCAGCATTGCCAACTAGACTTGAGGTACAGCAACTAATTCCTCAGTGCTTCTATTCGACATCTGTAAAATACCAGTTGTAATATTTTATTTCTTCCTGTTGTTGTCTTTTTTTCTGGGCTCATAGATATCCTGATGCATTCAGAGCCCAAATTTTACCTGAAAAATGCAGGCAGTATGATAATATAAGGAACCAATGGTCCGTCAGAGGAACAAACTTGGATGTCAATAGGAGCTACTATCTTACCTGCATGTGGGGTCATATATTTTCTCCGCTTTCCCCAGGTTATCATTTTACACCCTTTTTTTAGGTAGGTGATTGAGGATGCTTAGCTGCAAGATGTCCAGATATCCAGCTTCATGGGTTACAAACCTGGTCATTTTGAATTGCCACTTCTCACAGTTCTGTCATGCTGTTTGCAAGGTTATTCGGGGACACTGCTAATGCCTCTGTAGGAGTTGATGGAAAGATGAGGTTATATGGAAATCGGTCACCTTGGTAATACTTTCTAATCTCTATCACCCTAGGAGCTGGAAATCCAAGCCTAACAATTGATTCTTGATGAAAAAATTAAGAGCATCACTTTTTCTGACATGTGGAAGTTAGCCACTACATAACTGAATGTGAAACAGTCCTGATTTCTGATTATCTAGAGAGCTGCATTTTGTTTTGCCACACAGAGAGCTTGAGATGAAACTTGAGCTTCAGATCACATACAACCCTTTTGCTTTGCAGGCTGAAGCGCATAACTTTTCAGATGTGGAGGTCCCAGAACTGATGATCTTGACATCTGTTAAGCAAAGTGCAGTTTTCTAATCCTAGCAGAAATCCCAAGTCATGCCCAGGACTGCTGTCCTTAAAACAGTTCTTTTTGAGCAAAGACTCCTGATCTTTTTGTACTAAATGACTGAGAAAATTCAGTGTTCTGCACTCACACGCCCTCTCTACCTTTTTATCACTCCCTTCTTTTTTATTGTCGCTCTTCTCTCCTTCTCTTCCTATCAACTACAGGCCGGTAACGGCCTTTTTGCTTTTCCTTACCTCTTCTTTCACCCAAGGATGTTACCTTTGTGTTTCCCAGCGGCTTTGACAAGGACAAGCTGATAAACTCCCAGTCTGGGAAGGTGCTGGAAGGGTAGCAGAGCTGTATTTACATAGAGACAGCACAAAGCTGGCAGAACGTACGCACCTGGGTCCTGTGCTGGGCTGCCTTGGTTGGGAAGAGTCATTGAAAGAGGAGGCAGCTCACTCAGAGCCAGGAGAAGTGTGAAAGGTCTTCCAGTGCCTTTCCAGCAAGGATGCTTTGCAGTCGTTCTGCTACAGGAGTGGGGTAAATGTGCCATCATTCTGAAAATGCTGTAATACATTCATTGAAATTTATAGAAGGCTCAGCAAAAATCAACAATAGGTCTCTAGAAATCACGCAGACAGTCCCTCAGAACTCCACAGGATCTTGTGAACACTCACTTGCTCCAGGATAGATCCAATAATTTTGGCTGATGGCATTGCAATCTGCCACTGAGAGAGTCTCATTATCGCAAATCGTAGGTATATTGTACTTCAGCAACCTTGCAGCTGCACAGACCAGGACTGTTGTGAACTGAGCATCTTGACTTCTAGAAATATTCTAGATCTTGCTGTTCTTTCAGTTTTCATCTTTATCTTTATTCACTTTGCCTTTATGTACAGTCTCTGAGTGGTTACTCATAGAAGTAGGACAGGAAGGAATCTAAACCCGTGAATATTCCACTGTTGCTGTTGTCTCTCATTTCATGTATTGTTGCTCAGCTTTACCGATGCCAACAGAGCAGTGGAACAATGTCAACAGCGACTTTGGTTTGGAAAGCTGACTTTAATGTCTGCAAATTGTCAGTCTCGTTTTGGTTTTTATTTTCTTGAAGTGTTTGGTTCTTAGACTTATTTTCATCTCAGTAGCGTGTCGTTAATATTTAGTTTCTACAGACCTCCAGCTCCTTTAGAAAACACCACTTTTCCTTTGTTCCCCCCACCTCAGGTGATGTTTGTGAACGAAGCTGACAATTGATCTTGTGTAGGTATAGTTTTGTGTGCTACAACTGTGCAGAATTTCTTTTTGCTTTTCAAAGAAAATTTCCTTTCAGGTTTTCTGTCGGTCCTGTTTGTGCCGCAGAAAGAGCAACCGTCAAGGGGCCGGCGTGTGCCCTCCGTGAGCTCATCGGCTTGCGTCTACAGCTCTTCCAGTGGCAGCAGCCGTGCAACGTGCTTAACACCCTCACCCCGCTTTGCTTTCCTACATGTAAGGGTTAGGCAGGGACATCAGAATTGTGATTTATTTTCCAGTTAGCAAAGCTGCGCGGGGGACTTTGTTCTTAGTTCTGTGGAGCGTTGATACAAAACCACAAAGTTTTTGCTTTGCAGTTACAGGTGTCAGAATGTAGCCTAGTTTTGTTCCTATTTTACCTGTTTTATTTTGAATAATTTTCTAACAGCTTTAGGATCCATTGTACATTCTGAAGCACATACCATAAATGAATACATAATAACAGTATCTGTTTCAGAAAAATAGCTGAAGAGGGTTCAAAATAACGAGTGTAAATTTCAGGGGTCTAATTACTGGCTGCATTAGAGGCGCGTCACTCCACCTGGCATGGATTAGAACTCCTTTTCATTAATATCAATTCAGTAAAGAGATATAAACCCCTTATTTTTATTAGAGGGAAAAACTGTAGCAGATCATGCACATAAATTGCTGGAAATAGGAATGATTCTAGTCACCAAGTCACCTAATTTTTAAAATGAATGTATTTGGCACAATGCAATAATTCTCAAATTACAACTATTCACAGTAGACCATGTCTGTGGGTGACTTGAGACATATGGCCTTACACATTTGGGGGCAAATTTAAAATCTCATTTGAAAAACACAGTTCCAGGGAAACACAGTCATTAAGTATTCCTGCCCACACAGAGCCAGCAATGTGAACCTTCATTTGAAATGGGATTTTCAAATAAATAGTACCATGCATTGATGTCATGTGCAGTAATATAATTTTTTAGATGTTTTGTTGCGACACACCTAGGAATTCTGATGAAGTGTCTTCATGGAGCTAGAAAACGATATACTTATTTTATTCCAAAGAGGTTTAGATTTCAGGGCTTCATCAAAAATTATTCTGAATGATCTTTTATCTGAAGAAATGAATTAATACTTAAAGAATTCTGCTGAGTGCAATTAAGATAAAAGCCCATTTTTGTTTTATTGTATTCTGGGATATCCGTGCTCTGTGATGTAATGATATAACTCAGATTCATCATGTTGTGTCAATGAAGAGAAAATAAAAGCTCCTGTGAAAAGCATCTATACATGCTTATGTTAAAGCCTATGAATTGTCATACTGAATTTGGTAGGAATGTTCAAATGATAAAAATTGAACACATTGATAAACCCTTGCGATAATCAAAGTAAGGCTATGTTGTTCGTTATGACTGAAACTCAGATCTATATAAGATAATGATAAAATATACTTTCTCAGGCCATTGGTAGTCCTTGTTGAAGTCCTACTAAACAAAGGATGAATCATTTAATTTTTAGTTGAACTTTTTGCAATATCATGTTGTCATGAAGATTTGAAAGATGAATTCAGTAAACTCCAACAGCATGGCAAATTCCAATACTACCAGCTATCGTAAACCCCTGGAGAAGGAAGGAGATGGATATGTAATCCAAACCTGCAAAAATCAGCTTTCTGCAACACATCTAATCTGTAATATCAGATTATCAATTATTTTTGAGGAATTTGCAATTAGTGCATGAATTGCAAGGCAGATAGGGAAATACAGAAGAAATGCCTCTTGGTGAGTAACCAGTGTTATTGAAACTATCATGAGGGCATCCAACAGTTCTTGACAGAACAAAAGTAATTTCTAATACACCCAAAATCACATTGTAAACTAGAGAGTTGCCTGTGAGATTCTTCGTTTCCAATAAATTAACTTGGAGAGGCAATCAGAGTTAATTCAAAATACCCAATATCTTTAAGACGATAGACAGCTAAACATGGAATCTTGTTTCAGACAGTAGCAATTACAGTAGAAGAGCAAGCAAGCAAAGCCCCGAGTACTTTCTGGGCAGCTTAAGTTAAATGAAGGATTAGCACAGTCTGTTCAATCTAACAGAGGCTTATTTAATAGTTTGACCTGGCAAGTCTTTTGTCACCATGGAGCTTCTCCAGGCTTCCTGGGACAGGCGAGTGACAGTCATCCCTGGAGGAGAGGAGAGTCGGTATTGAAAATTTTATGGCATGTTTCCGAGGTCAGAATTGCTCTTCTCTGCGGTAAAACAAGCTTCTGTACAATTCTGAGTTTTGTTGTGTATTTAAGGAGGGAGAACAGCCTTTTGAAATGTTTAGTTTATTGATTGTCAAAAAAAAAAGGCTTGACATTTAAATTTTAAAGATACTCTGCACACTCACTGTATCCACTGCTCCATGAGCGAGCAAATCCTCCCCAAACCACTTTCCTTTACGAATCAGAGTGCCCAGGAGATGAATAGGCTTCGTTTATATTAGTTTTCACTTTAATCTCTCTTCCTGCCAGATCTTTTATCTTCCACCAGGAGAGGAAAAAGAATAAATAAAGTATTCTACAGATGCAGCATATAAACAGAGCAAAGCCCCAAGGTGCTGAAGAGATTAATAGGCCCTGTTGTTGAATCAAACTGCTCACTACATCGAGCTGCTTGGGTTAAGCACTCTCAGGTGGTGTTTACACTAGCAGTAAACAAATGAAGCTGATGTGCTCTAGGAAATGGACCACTACCCAAGGAGCTCATACAAGGGTATTTCACTCTCTTGTCGGTGTCTGCTCTTCCATTTCCTTCACGAAGCAGCTTCAGGCAGTGTACTAAGTCAGCTATACCTTAACTTTGGCTTACTTTGGTTTGCTGTTGTGCGCTCTGGCTATAATGAGGTGAATAGTTGTTTGTGAAGTCTCAAGAGAAGCTTGATAAAATTCAGAAGGAACTAGGGTGCAAAAACCCCCTAACCAATGCTTTCCCAGCTAGCATAACTGTGCTTCCTCTAAGGTCTTTCTAAAAGAAGTTCAACCTTCAGCTAACATGAATTGCCATCAAGATCTTGCAGCTGAAGTGACTGTTGGTAAATCATCATCAACTGGCGAGGACAGAATTTGACCGCTGTGCAAATGTCCCTCTCCAGCATGCCCGGTATTCTGCCATGTCATTTTTCCTGTTAGAAAAGACTTAGTTCTTGGAAAGCTTTTACTGGAATAAATATATTCTGAATAATTCAAAGATGCAGTGTTTATAGCCCAACTGGCATCACTCCCCAGAGGACTTGAACTTGCTAAGGAATCTGCCAGAAAAGCACTGAATTAGTGGTTTACATCTCGGTGTGAAGTTTAGCAGTCTTCCACATTTGGGACATCTCATCTTCGTTTTCAGGCAGACGTCTAGGTGACCTGCCAGGAGCTGCAATGCACTTCTGATGAGCAACATGCACAGATACGTTGCCAAAATCTACAGCTAGCTCCTCAGCAATTTCCAAAAGTGTTAGTAATTTCGAGCAGGGAGCATGAAAACAGCTGGTATTATTTAAAAACTGAACAAATCTTTAAATTGGCTGATTCCATTGCTGTACTGTTGCAACGCAGACCAAATGTCACCTCTCCTTGACTATTTCAGTCATGACTTTCGGGACAATATGTGACACCAGGCTTGGAAGAAAAAAAGCCAGGATATTTAATTTTCCACATGTTTCATTTCTGACCTCTTTGAAAACTTGAAAACGTAATTTGGGCATCAGAGGAACTCAGTACGTCAAGTACGTGAACCGACAGCGAGGGGTTTATAGTGCTGCTAGGGCTGTTTATACCAGGGAGTCTTCCCAGGAAACGGTTAGACCGAAAGCCATCTACTATCGCTAGAAAAAAATTGCAGACGTGTAGGATTCACAGCAGCAGCTTTCTCAGGTCTTGCAGCAAAGGGCTGATTTGGCAGAGGGAGTCACGCTTCTACACCTGCGTGCAAGCTGGGTAGGAAGATATTCCAAACTGCCTGTGGATTTCATTACAGTCCTTCCACCAGAGCCACTCATGGGTGTGGTGGTGTAATGGCCTGCCAAACAGATGGGTTGTGAAATACACAGCCCATCTGTCTTTATCATGCTTGTTTCCTCTTTTATTAAAATGTTAATGAATATAGTTTTTATTTATTATGCCGTGACATGTGCAGCATCACTTTCCAGTAGACAAATGTGCAATCTGCATAACCGTGTGGGCTGACAGGAAGGTTTCTTCTGCTGAAAAGAAACTTCTTCCCAAAGTTCCTCTGAGGAAAACGAGCACAAAAAGCTCTGAGCAGTCAGAGGCGTTTTCTCACTTCTGCAGGGCTTTTAACAAGCAATTCCATCTTTTTCACATGTAAATTATTCCAACAGATTCTCCCTGGAAGGTTCACCTATCAAATCTTGACCCAAAGATGACCGGTGTCACTGTGAGCGGACTAACTCCAGCCCGAACCTACCAGTTCAGGGTGTGTGCAGTTAACCAGGTGGGAAAGGGCCAGTACAGCTCTGAGACCAGCAGGTACGGTAACAATAAATGCCTGTGTACTAAAGGTACTATAGCCTAGAATTATTGGGAGAAAAAAAGCGCTGATTGTTTGCGAATGAATAAAAGAAAGTTATCTTTTGCACAATAATTGGGGAATGGAGCAGTTAGCATTACCTAGGCCTCTGGAGAGTGCTCTGCAGCTGTCGGTAATTGGTGATAATGGCAATTAAGCGATGCAGAATATCAGCACACGATGGGAGAAGTGCCCTCATATTTCCAGAGTATCAGTTGAGCAGAATCTTGGAGATATTTTTTTGCTCTTGTGTTAAGCCACAGCGGTTAGCCTGGGAGGGAGTACAGCATTCACCCAATCATTGCAATGTCACTTCTGGAATTCACCCAGATGCGACATAGAAGGATAGCTTCATCAAATTTATTTTCAAATGTATCCCCCTTCTTCTGTGAACCAAATCTTGCTGTGAGCTTGAATTGCAGAACAGCTGAACTCTAAATGGCTTTTTCAAAATGTAGGAGTTTGATATGAAAAATATTGAAAGAGCTGAAAGAAACAATTTGGAAGGAGTCACAGACACTGGACCTGAGCTCTAACTCATTCAGGCTTGTAATCTTTTTAAAGAGTTGTAGCAGCCTGGATGATTCAGAGAGAATAAGGTTACCTCAGCTGTCTGTCTTGTTGCTTGCTTAACTGATTTCCTATTATGTTGATTTGTTGTAACTATTTCATGCATGTCTTCAGCAGTTTGATCAGCCTTACATTTCTTTCTAGTCATCAGACTTTGATAAACGAAGCTGGTTCACATGGAGTGGATACATGAAAGAGAAACGTTATCTATCTTTTATTTCAACACCCACCTCCATCACATTCTTTTGTACTTAGGTTGATGCTACCTGAGGAACCCCCCAGTGCTCCACCTAAAAACATAGTGGCCAGTGGGCGCACCAATCAGTCTATCATGGTCCAGTGGCAACCTCCTCCCGAGAGTGAACATAATGGAGTTCTTCATGGGTACATCCTAAGGTAAGTAATTTCCTAACCTGGAAAGTCTGGAGCTGGATCCGTGTGTGCGTGAGGGAATTCTGAATGGAGTGACTCGAGAATATACTCAAGACTATTTCTAATTCCATTAAATATATTTGTTATTATTTACAAAAGCTGTGGCTGCCCTGGTTTACTACAGATGAGAAAACAGCTCAGTTCAAATGGCCACAAGGGTGCAGGCACTTAAATTCTACCTTGTCTGTACGAGAGTCAGTGAGCTGGGGTCTCTGTTAGCTACTCCGAAGGGACTGCCCAAGTGGCCTAGCTCCCTGTGGAGACTCTCAACATCCAGATAACTTTTTTCCATTTTCAAAGTGAAGTGAAGCACCAAGTACTGAAAATGTTCACATGGGACGTTGGTACAGCGCAGCATATGCATTGCAAATATATATTTGTTTATTACAATCTCAGCTTCCCACTAGAAAGGTTAATTAAACTTAGCAAAGACACAACAGGGCTCCTGCACTATGGAAGAGCAAGAATAGAATCAATAAACTTCAGGTTTGTGCCAAACACAATGGAGAGAGGGAATGACAGGTCAGATGCTTCGTGGCAGCCCTTGGTTCGTGTTTGCAAATCAGTCTGTTCTTCCAGCCCCATCTGTATTTATTAAGGAGAAACAGATTCAGACAGGTTACTGGGAATCCTGAATGCATCCAGTCTTTCTGCTTACACAGGATTTATTGTGTTGGAAAGAGTGTTGCCACACTGAGAGACTTTGCAGAGCATTTCCCATTTGTAATTATTTGGGACTCAGTTATTCACTCCTACTCAGTTCAGCTACAGCTTACTTGCTCATTTGGCTTCCTACATATTCTGCAGTGCTAGCAGCCAGCTAGGGCTGCACCTCCGCTAAGGGAGGCATTATCTAAATTAGAGTTTTTGTGGGAAACTCCCAAGCATTGCGCCACTACTGACATATTTCCAAGTGATGGTTACAGCCTATTGTAGGCAGGCTGCTGACGTTTTTAATACAGTGTCGTCCAGACCTGCTAAAAGATAACTAAATGCTACAGTTTAAATGCCAACATCCTGTTCATGCTGTGCTCCTACTTTTGCTGGCATGGATGGAAATGCTTTTGTGGTGTTAAGAGTGTTGGTGAGCTCCCAAAATAGTGCTGGAAAGTTCCTTCTCTCTGCAGGCAGAGCTGAAGTCTGTTAATCTCCCTGTCACCTGCACAGAGCCTATGATGGTGGTGAGCCCCTTGTGCAAGTGCCTGCAGTTTTAAGAGCTGGACTCAGTTTGAAAGGTGTGCCAGTCACCGGTGACGGGTGGCAAAAGGTGCTTTAACTTCTGTCTCTAGCTAGAATCTTGTCAAGAGACTTGGGTACCTATTTGCACAGGGTACAAGTGTTGTTTGTACAGTTCTTTCCTTCAAACTGGTCTACTCAATGATTGGATTAAATCCTTAGTTATTCCCAATGAGTCTTACCCAGTCTCAGCATTAAGTCCTTTGAGAAAGCAGTCCTATAGCCTCCTTCTTCTGGCAATCTGTTCTGATATCTCTTCTCTGTATAGCATTTTCAATAACGTTTACCTTAAGTATTTTCTACAACAGCTATCAGCATAATTGATCCCTGTCCTCGCTGTAACATCTCTTCCATTTTAGTAGAGAGTGATCAAGTTCATGATGCTCAATCTGTGGACATTTTTGATGTCTACATGCTTTGTCTTGACTACAGAGCAGAGAAACAACTTATTCGACAGGAATTTAAGATTATCATATAAAAGCACAATTGTCCCATATAATAAACCAGGCTGTTCTTCCAAGTTAAATTGTGTGGTCACAGCAATGTGCACTGAAAGAAAGTCTTCCTGCACTGATTTCTGTGAATTAGGGTATAACAAAGTGAAAACCACCACGCATCCCAGAGACCTAATGCTCAAGACATGCAAGATACTGAGTTGATGGAACACCTGATCTTTAAAAGTGAAGGTGCACTGCACAAGTCACATGGAGTATACATCAAAGTCCATTGTGAGAAAAATCATGAAGACATGACATTTCTGAACTGGCCTCCTTCCTTTGCCCTTTTTCTCACTGGCAGTAGTGCATTTAGAGGACTGCCATGCTAACAGCATAATAGATTAAATCACAGGAGCACTCTACACCTTGTCTGCTAGGTGTGAGACAAAACATTGCTACTCAAAGAATTGACTTTGCCAAGAAGCACACAACCTTCACAGGAGACAAAAGAAAGAAAAAGGTAGATATTGCAAAAAGTAGAAAAAGATCAAGACATTCAATAAACTCAGCTGAGGACCGGTATTTCTTTATTTCTATTTGTATTTCATAAATGGAGTCACACCAGTGTAGCATTACAAATATTAAGTATGCCAAAATATGGTCAGGCAAGCAGCTCCTCAGCAGAAGATAGAGGATTGTCAGCAATTAAGAACTAGGTCTTTAAAAGAAGACTTTAGAACAAAGTCTATGGCTGAAATACATGAAGTTGTCTAGTCGTAGAAATTGCACCAATTTAACTTAGATGAATTTAAAATCAGACTGTAAGATGTCAATGAAATTGTTCCATGTCAATAAGCTTTTGGTGATTACTGTGAAGCAAAAGATGAATGAGAGCGCATAAAAGCTGTATGGTGAATAAAAATACAAAAGTTGCCATGCTTGTCATGCAACAGTAATGCCTTGTGCCCCTTACTTGGATTTTTTGTGAATTAGCATATTGTAAGCATCCGTTGTACCATTTTCCTAAAGGAAGGGAAACGAACAGCGTTATTCGCATTCACAGATTTGCAAGGTTTGTTTGTTTTCTATAATTTAGTTTTTCTCCATAGTTTCTTGGCCTAAAGAGACACATCAAAGGGGCTCTGTTTTCTGCAATACAGTTTTTACATGGGGAAATACACTCAGTGTTTTAAAGCTTCCCTCGTCTCAGCAGAGAGTTTGTCAGGATGTTTACCACTCACCAGTATTTGGTACAGCCCTTCTCCTGGAATCCCAATGCTGAACCAATCCTTAAGTCTCAAATGTATTCTATCCTTATTTTAATCATGCTGTGAAGTAAATCCTGGTGGAAGCCAGAGATGGCAGTGCCGGAGACTCTAGAGGGTCAGAGCCCTCTGAGCTTTTCTTTTTCAGATTTCAGAGGAGAAAGAAAAAACATTTCTCAAGCTGATTTACAGCAGCACCCTGATAAAAATCACATCTGGGCTATTTTTTCTACCAAATCACAGCTTCGACTAGACAAGCCACATTTAAAAAGCTGTAATTTTTCTGCAACCATAAAAATGGATAAAATACCCGTTTTGTTTAGCCCTGAGCATGTAATCTCAGTGAGATCAGATTATAAATACTATAGCAGTCAAACACGATATGGTCTTATCAGGAGTTAGTCTGTTGTTTCTGATTATTTTTCATTATTCTCTGTATAATTCTGCTGTAAAAGTTTGCATATTGCCTCTTCACAAAATAAGCTTTTTTGCTAGTCAAGATATTTGCTATAATTGATACTGTCTAATTAACTAGCAAATTTTTCTTCCCATATGGCAGGTATCGCCTGGCCGGCCTCCCTGGAGAATACCAGTATAAGAACATCACCAGTGCAGAAATTAACTACTGCTTAGTGAAGGACTTGATCATCTGGACCCAGTATGAAATCCAGGTGGCATCTTACAACGGAGCTGGGCTGGGAGCATTCAGCAGACCCGTGACAGAGTACACTTTACAGGGAGGTGAGCAAACTGGACCAATATAGCCTTTATAGTCAGAGTTTACAGCACAGTTTCCTAAGAAGGAGATGCACTCTCTGACAGTCCCACCTAACAACATGTGAATTGGATGGTCAGTTCAGTCAGGTTTGATAGACAGCTTGGGGTAGGAAACACCTACAAATTTCAAATGCCTAAGAAGAGACAAGATGAGACTCTGCTACTATCTCTGTTTTAGAAAAAGCTGTAGGTGAATTCAAAAATTATCTAGTTTTTTTGACCCTCATGATGACACGTTACCACACTTGCAGGTCAGAGTCAGCCACAGCACACGAAATAAATAAAAATGCTGAAGAGAGCCGGGGTCCCATGGAATGAATTTATAGGATGTGTGACAGGCAGGGGCTGAGGCTACTCTGCCAGGAAAGTTCGAGCAAGTATGGCAGACAATTGGGTTTATCGTGGTCAAGATATGCAATATACCATGTATGCAGTATAGGAAACAAAAGCTGAGTGAACCAGCTGCATTAGTCCTGATAATCACAGGATACCTTGGTTTAGAAATTTGGAATAAATTGTAAGGGAACCGTAGGGAGAGAAATATAAGAGTGTTTTGTAGCATTTCAGGAATGGTGCAGACATTTGCAAAGAGGAAGATAAAATAATCTTTAAAGCCCTGATTTTTATGTTACAGCTTCTCCACAACTTTCTGGTAAGTGCTTTAAGAAGAGTATAAACTACGTCAACAAAAGGATATGTAATTACTTTTTACAACCAGTGTAGGGCATGTTTACACCTCTAGATTGGTATAAAAATCTGCAGGGTAATTAAGTACCAAGCCCTTAAAGTTTTCATATATTCCCATAATTGCAAGATTGTGCTGGATTCTGAGCACTGGACAGTACATGGTCTCTACTTCATTGGTCATAAAACAATTAAACTATTTTAGAAACTTGCAGTTTTACACTACATCAGTTAATTTACAATCAGTGAAGAATATGTAGTTGTTTGTTAATTGTTACTGGGAGTACATTATAACATGATTAGATACAGTTCCAGGTGTAGGGAGATCTTTAAGAAAAGATTATTCATATGCAACACTAATTAACCACAACAATTAAATAAGGAAGTTATCCATATTTTGTCTTAGGGCATGTAAAGTCTCAGAGTTTAGATGAGTCTAGACACACTCAGCCTCTTTCTAGAAGTATTTATAGCAGACCTTGAAATGTTTTTCTTAAAGTCTTCTCCTTGCAGCCAGGATTAATGTTTTGTATCCCACTAAAGACCAGATCTCTGCTGAGAATTGGTTTGCACACAGAATTTTAATCTCTTTTGTGAATATGCTTGTAATTCATTACTTTGTTTATTTGCACATTTTAAGCTATCATAGCACCTTAACCTTCCGTCTATTAAGACTCAGGTTTGGACTTCACACTCTTTTTCTTAAACCCTGCATCTGACTCTAATTTACCCTGATATTATGTACTGCTATTATCATCCTTTATTGATTGGTTGCCTGATGTCATTTATAAGGGTATAAATCCTCTGTTATAAATTAAGTGTAGTCACTCCTGCATTCATATTAATCAGCAAGTGTTTAGACTGCAGGACAACCTGCAATGGCCTGTTTGTCTTTATGTAGTTCCTAAATGCTCGATGATGGGTAGACATAGAAGAAAACCTGGATATTTCATATTTATTTTATAACAGTATTTAACAGTAGCAGTTGTTAACTACTTCAGGGGTGCTGCCATCTCCTGAAGAATGCCTTGCTGAGTTTCTGTGCAAATCACCAAAGGCATACGGTCTGCTCTAAAAAGAGTTTGAAGCCTTTTGACTTTTACAGTTGAAAAGGGAGACTGGTTGGTATCAGTATCATTTGAAACTGGATTAATATCAGGTCTCCATATGTAGTGCACTACTGTCTGAACCTCTGCTCCTTCATCTTTCCTGTAGTTGGGAAATGACAGGAAAAGCCAATGGCTGTTTCTTGCTTTGGAATGTCCTTCCTAAACCAAACCAGCAGGAGTAAGAAAAAGCTATGTGTAAAACTGCCTTGTAAATCATATTCTGTTTTTAATATGAGCGGAGATAAATGTCAAAGACACACACTTCCATCCATCCCCCTCTCCTGCTACCATCACCACTGCCTCTATTCTGACACGCATTAAATGATGTGAGCTATGCTGGCAAGAACCTGTCTGTCTGCAGATGAAAAATACCTGAAATACCTCATGTTAATCAAATGTGCTATGAGTCAAAGCCTGGCAGGAAACGAACGCTGGGAGCAGAGCAACCCATTGGCAGGAGCAGATCAGCACATCGGCATCTTTGTCGTAGGGAATATTGACTGGCCCTATAAGCTGTGGATTTATACCAGAACCTAGTCTATTAATCCCGTATTAGTCCTCTGGCATTGCTTTGGCCACTGATAACTAATCAGCTACTCAAAGCTCTTCAGAAATCACCAACTTGTAGAATGTAGCCAAACTCACAAATGCTGGAAGATCTAAACTTGTAGAGAAACTGGCACATAATGTCAGTTAGATAAAATGTCAGAAAGACTTACTGGCAAAGCACTGAATGGCCTAACACTAGGGTCAGCCAGTTTGACTGTCTCTAAATCTTGACAGTCTTTTCAGAGTGATATTCAGCCTAATCCTTTGATGCTCTGTATATATAGGTCTTTCTTCATCAGAGTTTCTCCAGCCCTTCCTTACTTTGATGTTACTTTTCACAGGGATTTGTGCCAGCCTTCTGCATAGGGCAATTTTCACTTATTTAAACAGCGTCCTGCAGGACATTTCATTGCCATATGAAAAACTGAAGTTTCCCAAATACCTTTTCATATGAGTAGCTTTGTGAGATGTATAAATATCTTTCTGGATGGTGATGATGTTTCTGCTCTGCAATATTGGACATGTTTACCTTTTCCTGCAGGTTGATTTGAGAGAGCAGAAGCTTCCATCCTTTACTTTGAGTCTGTCCCTTTTATCTCACTAGCATGAATACTTCTGAACTTCTCTCTCTGTGAAAAACTCCCTCTGCTCCTTAGAGAGATATGAGAGATACAGCTTTCATTAGGCTCCTTGTGCTGACATTCACCAACTTTTGTGTCTACTTTAGGTGCTATCTCTTTCTTTTGATGCATATCCCAAAAGCCAGTCTTATGTCCTAAAGTTCATAGGTCTCAACATGTAGTTCAATATTGGTTTATTTTTTCTTGTCTGCTGTGCATGGGCACCTTGAAAGGCCAAGAAAGTCTGAGCAAAAGGCCCTTCCTGAATAAGAGCGGGAGAGACACCAGACTAATGAGTCTTGATGGTGTGGAGAGAAGGATAAAAGCAAGAAGAATCTGTTCAACCAGATCCAAAGCGGTTTCTTCCTAGGCAGTAGGAGGTGAACCAGAGATAAGGACTGAGACAGAAGAGCTGGAGAAAACCTGGTTAACTGAAAACCTCCTGCTTTATGTAGGAAATAATCTTGAAAAAAAGAATCTCTGAATAAGGAATGTCCTATACAAGCATTCGATGTTATCTCAGTGAAAAATGATTTCCTTTAGTTTTCTCTCAGGCTTTTTTGACAAAAGCATCTTAAAGATGCTGGTTCACTTCCTTTGAGGAACCTACCAACAGCCTTGAAGCCTCCATGGCCATGCTGGGTCCAGCTGCTCCTTTGCAGAAGCAGGTTGGAGTTGTAGTGGCTGGATTTTATCTCTCTCTGTTTTATCACTGTTAGGGGTCATTTGCCATCTACTGCCTTTTTTTTTTTTTTAATGATTTCACAAAGGCTGTGAAATGAGCAATTGTCTCAGTGAGGCCCTTGGCCCCCAGCTCTTAATAAAGAAGTAAGATCTTGTCCTTGTGAGAGGCGTGCAAGAGAGGAAGAAGGCCTTTCCCGGCTGCAAGAAGCAAAGCTCATCAGTGAGTGCCAAATCTCACGCTTTTGAATTTCCATTATTGGCATGTGTAGAATTGCAGAGATCACTTCTTCTATGCGCCTGCTGCAGCTCCAGACACGGCGAAGGATGTCAGCCGGGCGCGTGGGGGAGTAGGCTTCACAGAAAGAGTTGCGTGCCTCCGCGGCAGACTCTCCCCACCGCTCGGTGCGCTGCGCCTTAACTTGTGGTCCTGGGGGCCGAGCTCTTAACAGATTTCCGACCACCTGAACTTTATCGGGAAGAAAGTAACAGTTGGTTTGGTCTGACCGATTTGATCTGCAATTCCGAGATGACTCCCAGATGGGTCTCCAGTGTGAGGTGGTTTAGGAATACTTGTAAACAGGATGAAGTACACGTTTAAAAACTGAGAATGTCAATACTTGGGGATTACTCTTGAAAGATCTATTTGACATTGGTAGCTTCTGTACCGCTTGACAAGAAACTTGTAGGAAGAGAATAGGTATCTACCACTACATTAGAAAATCCCTCATGTGGACAGTTGCAGCTTTGGTAAGTTACTGACCATGATCTTGGAAAAGTATTTGAGTTTTGAAGTGACCAGAAGGTCAATTCTGGTTTAGCTTCTGTCAAACTTCTTTTCTTTTTTAAATGCAAAACTGTTCAGATACCCAAGGAAGTCTTTAATATCAGGACATAAAAGAAGAACTTTATACTGGCACTTTGAAGTAAATTTGAGATTATAATGCCAATATTTTACGGATTAGAAATATGAAAGTATATTATATTATGTCTTCTTCAGTATAATTAAGCTTATGCATAAAAGATAGACCACGTTCTTTCCATCTTTCAAATGCATTGATTGAGATGCAGATGTTGATTTTTCAATAAAGATGTCCAAAGAGGATTTGTAATATAAATCATGATTTCCAACATTTTGAAGATTTTATGTTTTCTGTTCATAGTTTTTACCATTTTTCTTGTAGCAGGTACTTTTTATGTTATGTAGTTTTATTCTTGTTTCAGGAAATTATGTCCTAATGAAAGAAAAGTATTTCCCTTTGTGAAAGAAATAGCTAATGCATTTGGTTATCCACACTTCTAAAACTGTAGTAAACCTATCCTAAAGTGTTTGCCTGGGCTTTTTTGAGGACTGCAAATGAAAACTGGGAGCTTGCTGATGCAGGTTTTTTTCTCTCTTAATAAATTTGAATACTTTGATTTGTATCTAAAAGACTGTATGAAGTTTAACAAGGCCAAATGCCAGGTCCTGCACTGGGGTCACAACAACCCCGTGCAGCACTACAGGCTTGGGGAGGGGTGGCTGGAGAGCTGCCCGGGGAAAGGGACCTGGGGGTGCCGGTTGGCAGCCGGCTGAACATGAGCCGGCAGTGTGCCCAGGTGGCCAAGAAGGCCAACAGCGTCCTGGCCTGTATCAGCACTAGTGTGGCCAGCAGGAGTAGGGAAGTTATTGACCCCTGTACTGGGCACGGTTGAGGCCGCACCTTGAATACTGTATTTGGTTTTGAGCCCCTCACGACAAGAAGGACGTTGAGGTGCTGGAGCGTGTCCAGAGAAGGGCAACAGAGCTGGGAAGGGGTCTGGAGCACAAGTCTGATGAGGAGCGGCTGAGGGAACTGGGGGTGTTCAGTCTGGAGAAGAGGAGGCTGAGGGGAGCCCTCATCGCTCTCTACAACTACCTGGAAGGGGGTTGTGGTGAGGTGGGTGTTGGTCTCTTCTCTCAAGTAACTAGTGATAGAATGAGAGGAAATGGCTTCAAGTTGCACCAGGGGAGGTTTAGATTGGATATTAGGAAAAATTTCTTCACCGAGAGGGTGGTCAAGCATTGGCACAGGCTGGCCAGGGAGGGGGTGGAGTCGCCATCTCTGGAAGTGTTTAAAAAAACGTGTAGACGTGGCGCTTCAGGACATGGTTTAGTGGGCATGGTGGTGTAGGGTTGATGGTTGGACTTGATGGTCTTAAAGGTCTTTTCCAACCTTGATGATTCTGTGACTCATTAGACCCTTAGAATGAAATCCTTGTGATATTGAAATCACTGGAAATTTCCTATTCATTGTACAACTTCCATGGGATCCTCCACTGTGGAAAATAATGCCCACAGAAATGAAGCAGCAATGTGTGGGCTAATCCGTGGGAATGTCGTGCTGGGAGTGGTTGTACTGTTAACTCTCAGGTTGCCTGTATGTGTTTCTTACGCTCTGGGAAAAACAGCCTCTTCCTACCGCTGCTGAAGTTCTGCATTTCTTCAAGTGTGACTGTCAGTGGACAGCACACGGGTTATGTATAGATTTTCTGTACAATAATCGTGTTACAAAATCAACCTAGCACATATAAACAGAGTTGTAATGCAGCAGCTCAACAGAAGGAAGAGGAATGAGTGGAGAGGATGATGCTCAGCTGATTTAGCCTTCCTGACAGAAGGAGATTAATCTATTGATGATATCCAGGTGACTTTCTGATAACAAACTAACTTGAAGGCTTCTAATACATTTTTTTTCTGCAGTAACAAATCTCTGGCAGGTACAATATCTGAACACACAAATATGCAGGAAAGTAAGAATTTTGATTTCTAAAAAACCTTATTCATGTTAACCGTTAATTATACAAAGTATTGCACACAAAAGCAAATTGAAATACATCTTGTGGCTGTCACAATAAATAGTTTCATCAAAGAACATGAATAAGAAAAAATACATTTAGTAGGGGACTGTAGCCAAAGCAGCTCAATATGACTGTAGAGTGACTTTAATATATACGACTGTATATCAGGATGATTTGGTGAATCTCTTAACTACGAAAACTTTATGATGTCTAGAGGTCATTAAGATAATATTATAACCTTCCAAAAGCATACAGGGAGTTATGATACATGGCAGGAAGTAGGGCCCAGATTCTAATGAAAATTTAGAGTAATATCAGATAAATTCTGGTTTTAGAACTCAGTAATTATGCATAGTTCATAAATTGTGACATTAGGTTTTAAATTAGGGCAAGAAAATTCTGAATAATATGCAGTTTCTGAGGGTAAAAAAATGTGCAGAGCTAAATTTTCTAGGCATGGTGTAGTCATCAGGGTGTTTTAGTGACACAGGGCAGGAAAGTGGATGTTCTTCTTGTTTCAAACTTGACATCTTTGAGGATTTCTCCATTTTTCTGTGTTGATGTTTCTAAGCTGTGGATGTCTTTGATAAGTGTACACTCTCCTAGCTCTGTTGGCTGCAGTCTCACTTGTAGCTTGTACACCAGTTAAGAATAATGCCCCTTTATGTCTCTTTAAAACAAATACAGCTTTTGGTGGAAAAAAGGGCATTTTTACATTTTTGAACTTGGTGTCTTGATTTCTTCTCCATACACTTTAAAAGTTTGTGACCTGTTTTTGAAAAGTATGGAGCAAACCACCATTTCTCAGCGGGAATTGTGGATACTTTTTAGAAGCATAAGTCATTGGGCTTTGGTAGACATTTTCCCTTGGAAGCAGAAGGAACAAAGCTTTCCAGGCTTCAAGACCACTTGTGGATAGTTCCTCTTTCATAGAATACAAATGCACATGGTTATCAATAGTAATATTTATCTCATTATAATATCTCATTAAACCTCTCTTATAGGATTCAAAGGATATGAATCAATTTTTTTACACTCAAATAACAGTTTTCTTCTTAAGCTTGCTATAAGCTTGGTAATTTCAGAAAAATAGAGCTGTCTATTGGTATTCTTTCCTCTGAGAACGATAGAAATGACATCCTAAATTAATAGGTTGACAAGACTGCCTGGAAGGTATTTAAAGAGACATTAAATGGCAAAATATTTAGGTCTTATTTTTTGTTGTTTGAAGGCGGTATGCCTTTATGTTCCATGCTTTCTTCTCTATTGGGAAAACATCTGACTAATTAAATACTTGGCATAAAATGATTATGCAACTTTTAGTAGATTAGAGGGTGTATTGGCTCAGAATATATATAATCAATTCAATATATGTGAATGAATATCATATGAAGATAAACCGAGAACATCTCCAATTCCCAAGAAAAATCTTTATTGCGTGTGATATGACTGGTCCTAATTCTTTAAGCAGCAGTAAATAATAAACAGATGCTGTCGCCAGATTATAATTCACAATTGGAACTTTAATTGTGCGGTCTCCATGTTTGCTTGTCTGATCTGGGGAATTGTGTGGTGTTAAAACACTCAAGAAATTTCTTTCTGAAACTGTTCATTCTCTGTGCAGTCATGGATAATTGAAAGAGATGTGTTCACCTATCATTTCCTAGCTTCTGTCTCAAGTCTTTATGAGAAACTCCTCTGTGGAATAATAAGATACAGAAATCGTTTCATCCCCGCCCCTTGAAAGAATCTCCAATACAGAGTAAGAAATTAACCCAATTACCCTTCTTTCCAAATCGTTGCTAGTTACCGTTCCACAGGAAGCGCATCTTTCTCTCAAGGTTGTTATTACTTTATGACTCGTGAGTGGCAGTGAATAGCTTCTGTGTTCATCCTTCTCTGTTGTCCCCTCATCCTTCCTCCGTTCTGTTTTATTTTGTTTCCCTCTCTGTGACTGCGAGCAGTGCCTACAGCTCCACCACAGAATGTGCAAGTTGAAGCCGTGAACTCTACAGCCATCCAGTTCCTCTGGAACCCACCACCCCAGCAGTTCATCAATGGTATTAACCAGGGGTATAAGGTAAATGGAAACAAGATTTCTGTAACTTCAAATAATGTTTGCCTTAAGAGTTCTGGTGTATAACAATTAGAAATTGAATCTAATAATCTGTGAATCTCCAAAGTGACTGTATATTTTCCAGGGGTATCTTACATGTGTAAAATGAAGAGAGAACTGAGCAGTTGTCGGCCCTAACATAACCTTTGCTAATTTATGTAAGTTCTGAAAAGGGAATATGTCATGGGCTAGAAGTCCTAATACCTTTGTCATTTACCTGGAGAGTTTCCAAAGCCAAAAAGCAGTTCCATGTCAAGCAGTTTGGAAAGTCAACACAGGAGATACGTTGTTGTGTCAGTGAAAATCAACGTTGAGATTTCTATTTACTCTAATGAAAAATTCCCATTCACTTTATTAGGAATCAAGACATCACACTAAATATTTGTCTTAACTTTCCCACTGTGATGATATGGGAGATAGAAGAATGTAAAATTTATTAATCATGCTTGATGACACAGAGTTAGCATGATAAGTCCCTGTTGATGGGGCAACTGGCAATATCTATTATGGTACGCAGAGTAGAGAGTGCTTAACAGAGCACTTGTTGGTACTTCGACCAGTGGAGTGTATGCTAAGAAGGTGGCTGGAGTGGTTTATTTCTGTCTCTCAGGAAGGACTGC
>NW_010528563.1:12757-22600 GCF_000687285.1 Phaethon lepturus | reverse complement strand
TTCAGCAGTAGGGGCATAATAAACGAAGGGTTTAAAAATGTTCATGGAAAGGACAAGGAGAAATTTCTAATCACAGAGCAAGAGAGGGAAGACAGGTATGTTTTCTGAGTAGGGAGGAGCAAGGCTGATTTAGGTGCTGAGTGAGGGAATGTTGGGGGGGCTGAGAAGGATGTGTAGCTCAGACGACAATCTGTGAATTAAGGGATTGTAGGTGGATTTTAGAAGCTTCATAAGACTCGATCCTTCTCTAAGGATGTCTCGAAGTGATGGAGAAACTCAGGCAGAGGTAAGCATGGAGTTTCAGTATTTTTGCCCATCTACATATTTCTCATAAAGAACAGTGGTGGTTTCAGAATCCCACTGCTGAAGTGCTATTGTAGATGAGTATGTCTGTTTTTCCCAGAGAGAGAATCAACTCTCAAGCCTGACAGGGCTGCAAGAGTATATCCTGAAACCTCAATACTGAAGTAGTACTTGGCTTCTGTTCAGACTCTGGAGAATAAAAGCACTTTTTGGGCTCAGTGGACTGCAATGCACTATAAGTTTCTGGTGCAAGTCCAAGCATGGTGAGCTCAGTCAGATTTGCAAAAGCCGTATTTCAGATTTTTATTCTTTGTTTTATTCAAACTCAGTTTCAGTGTAAAGATCCTCCGTCTTGTCGCTTAGCTGCTTCTAATTTATGTTTCAGTTTCTTTAGCAATGGTATAAGGTAACTAAAATCGTAATTTGTATCTGTCAGTGGTCAGTGAAAACTTTTGAAATGATCAAAATTTTTCTTTCCTTTGATTTCTTTGATTGCAGTAGATTGCAACAGCTTTACCGTTGCTGTTTCTCATAGGGATTGCGAATTGCAGTACAAAGACTGCGTGAGAACATTTCTGTCAGTTATTTCTATTGCATAGGTTTTTGTATGATTTATAAATTACTAGTAGTCAAAGCTAGGCCTTCACCTTTCTGAAGGATTAAACACATTTTTTCCTTTAACTGACAGAATTGTTCACCTTTATTTTCTGCATGTTTCCTGAAGACTCTGCAATGAAATGTACTCAAAAAAAGAGAAGTTCCATCCTCCCAAGTTATAAATGCCAATTGTAATCCACAAAAGTGATTTAGAAAAGAAAATAAAGCTTACTATTCCATCAACCATTTTCCATTTTTATCTTTTCTTGGAAATTTATTTGCATTTCAAGAAGTTGTAAAGTGCACCTTTTCAAATATGAAATATTCCTAACAAAATTACTCCTTATAGTCCTCTGACTGTGCTTTCTGATTATCAGAAACTATAGACCTTGGCTAAATATGTCAAATATGGCTCATTAATTTCAGGCATCGATTCATGTTTATGAGGCTGAAATCAATACAAGTAGCGCGATTTACACAGATACTGAGTAACGCCTAGAATTTTAACCTGCTTATACAAGCCACACGATAAGGATTTTTGGACAAGATAAAAATTTCATAAGCACTTTAAAGCTTTAGACCTCTAAGCTGTTAAGGCAATTTCAAATATTGTTATAAGATTTAAAAGTCATTTGCCAAAAATGAATTTTTTAAGTCCTCATTTAGGTACCTACACATAAGGGTACTCTACTCCAAAAAATATTGATCACCCAGAAGATCCAGGGAGATGAATGAAACCTGGAAGAACTGAGCACATCTGACAATCACGCTACTTTAAATGCATGAAAATGTCTTCAGGAGTCTAACTTTTAGGACCCAGGTTCTGAAAATTGTAGTAATCATCTTTACAGCCATTTTCTATTCTTTCTGTAGTTCCAGAACCACTCGAATCATTCACAGTGTGGATATCCCCAAACTGCTGAACATCATAATACTCTTAGCCTCTTAGGCAAGGCTGGTCAATGGGATACTGGGGGGCTGTGGGAGGAGAAGGAGGATTTTCCCCCTCTCCCTCTTATCCCACTAACTTCCCCAGCCAGTGGGATTTTTAAAGGAACCCCAAAATAAGAGAAAGCGTTTATCTCGGAGCAGCGCTGAAAGTACTTTCCTTCCTTCAGCTTCCTTGCAGCAGCAGAGACTGCCCAGGCTGGTCAGAGCAGCCCAGAGAGAGACAAAAGACTCGCGTCACACAAATAATCATTCGCAATAATGTTGGCGTTGTTCAAGTGGCAGACATCGAGAATTGCAACACGTCCACACTGCCAGTGTATTCCCCATCACTAGCGGGTATTAGACACATCCCACCAGTTATCAGAGTGACAGCGTTATACCCATCTGTTCGGCGTCAGAGCTGACAGTACTTTAACGGCGTTGCTTGGTTTTTACAGTCAGATAAAGATGGTTTTGGCAGCCAAGCATACTTTGATTCCAAATATACACAACTTCTAACGAGAGCTCATCTGTGTTTAAATTTTCTAGCTTCTAGCGTGGCCAGTGGATGCTCCAGAGACTGTGACTATGGTCACCATTGCTCCAGATTTTCATGGTGTTCATAGTGGCTGCATCACCAACCTGAAGAAATACACTATTTACTATACGTCGGTTCTGTGTTTCACCACACCTGGCGATGGACCACGAAGCACACCCCAGCTCCTGCGCACCCTTGAAGACAGTGAGTAGTCAGCACTGGTAGAGAATCTCAGTGCTTGGATTTTCTTTGGTTGGATATAAAAGCCAAGCTTAAATCGAGGCACTTAAAATTGGACCTCAGGTTCACAATCAGTTTGTCATCTCTTGTCGAGTTATTTTGCATCAGACAATGACTCAGCCAGTTGTCCATGTGTGTTCTTTTAGCCTGTGGCAAATGGAAGGCGTTTGACTTTTTTTTTGTTGTGGACTAAACCTGGATGAATTTTTTTATGGCGGTCAGAAGCTGAAAGCTTCATAGTCTGGTTCAGCTAAGACACAACATGTTTACGTCTGTGAACCCTTATGCTCTTAAATCCATGTTCAGACATCTGAATAAATAAGGATTTATCTTCTTAGGAACTGAGCACTGGAACCTCCTGTGGAGGTCAATGATTAATTTCCAATTGTTTCCTTCTGTTATTTAATATACTGAAAAAAGATATATATAAAATATTGCAAGTCTTTGTATGAAAGAACCAGATTCGTAACAATGCAGTAAACTTACTCCGTAAAACTGGAGTCAAATTCATAGGATGAAATAAAATGAGATGGATAGTTAAACATATAAATTATTTCCCGCATCAGAAAACATGCTGGTCTCTGTGGCCCCTTGGAAGTGTTTGCTCAAGCCATATTTGGGGCTAACAAGTCTAGCGTGTGCCTGATGCAGATAACAACTAAATTGCAGTGGCCCTCACAGCTAACTGTGTGTCCACAGTGATCTTGGCTCTGGCCAGCACTTCAATATCTTTCTGTCATGGAGCACCATAAACACTGCTGCACATTTACGGATCCAAATCAGAATAAAAAAAAAATGCTTAATACGTCCATTAAGGTATTGTTTTTAGAAATACTACTTTGCCTTAATAGGGATCTTTTAGGTTAGTCAATGTTCCTGTAAAGAAAAATCTTATTAACGTGCACAGGAGTGAGGCTCAAAGTGCTAATTCAATTTTTCATGAGATACTTTTGAAAGAACATGAAGAAAATTAAGTACTTTCCCATGGATCTTCCTTTTGTGGTTGGTCTCCTCCATATGCTAGACCTGTGCCCCAAAAGCAGATTATAGACTTAAAACTTTGCTTGTTAGAAGATCACAGAGATAGCAATTTAACTACCAGAAATATATGTGACCCATTAATATGAACTCACATGCGTTTATCTGGGGTTAAAGCAAAAGGCATGGAGGGAAGAGAAACATGCATTATGTTCCTGAGTGTTGTATTAACCTTTTTGCCTGTTTTCCTAAGGAAATGAAGCTTTTGACAAGGACGATTTGTAAATGTATTTGACTGACTGTCTTAGGTCCATCTGTCTTTCTACCTCCAACAACATTTGAACCCTGTGGCTAATTTCAGTGAGTACAGAAGAGTAAGAAACCAAAGAAACAAGACCCCTAAGATTTTTTTGAAAATTAATCAGCTGGGAAGAGGAAAGAGACTATTAGCATTTCTGCTAAAGGAAAGGCTGCAGAAATAAGCCTTAAAGACTTTGCACAAAGTGCGAGAAGAGGCACAGTCAAGACCTTGAGAGTATCTGAGGGAAATGTTGGGATCACATGCCATTTTAAACACAAGAAAATTCCATCATGAAACATAACACGAGTGAAAGCCAGACTTGTAGTTTGTAAAACATTTAAGATAGCTCTTGGTGTATGCAGCTGTATGCTGCAGGGAGCCTCAGCAGCAGAGACGAGCAGGATTTTTAAAATTTTTTTAATCCTTCCGAATCACTTTCTTGGTTTTCATGGTGACTGAGAAGTTAAGTGCAGGATGGTCTAATGCATCTTTGCGGAGAACTCATTGAATCTAAGTTGCTTCAGGATTTATGTGGTGGGAAAAAAGATCCGAAAGGACTGTCATTCATGTTCTCAGGTGATAATTTTCTGTCTGTATAGCAAAGTTAGGCAATCCTTTAGGAAAAAAATAGCGCAAACAGATCTGTTTGCTGATGAACTGTAGGTCAAATAAAATCTGACATCCAGTCAGAAGCAATGTGTCCTGGCTTGGAGTAACCTGCACCTGTTTTTCGTTATGACGTTAAAATCGGACTGCAACTGCAGGAGCTAATTGGAGTCAGGCTTTGCGAGTATGCGGTTTGCACGTCTGCAGATACATGGTCCCGAATAGTGCGTAGTTGCTGTGCTCTTGTTGGGTGTTCCTGCGATCGCTACCAGATCAGCAGTTCTTTCTGTAATGCTTTGACTACTAGATATCACCGAATGGATTTGGAAATTTTCCTCACTAGGATTGCAGAATTGCAAATGTGATTGTAGCCGACCTACTGGCAGGCTTTTGTTTTTTTATCATAGCTGGAGGGGAATGAGAAACTGGACTAAAGTGAAGAGGAAACAAAATATCTAATTGCAGACGAGAAATTGCCAACTGATGTCAGCGGAGCTGGAGGATACTCGGGCAGGGATCCAATGACAGAAGCACAGTGAATATAAAGTGAACAAAAACTCTTTTTTCCAGCACATCGATTGAAGACAGAACAGCAGTTGGATCAAAAATCAGTCAGGATGTCTTCCTTGAAGATCAAAATTGAGGGAGGATGGCATATTCTTGACAGTCATTCCATTTTATGCTCTTTCATTGCACACTAGGGAGCTGAAATTTTTAAGAGCTCTTGAGCTACATCATAAAAATCCTTTAAAAGTTTCACACACTTGTATTCATTTTACAGAAGACAGTTGCCATTACGTCGGACGTTTTTAGAGTTGTTTTGAGAGAATCTATGCAAGCAGCGGCTCGGTGACTCTCTCTTTGCTTTGACCTTGCATAGGCAAAAGGCTCTTCCCGGGTGAGGGGGGAGCTGGTGGCGTTGCTACAGACGCGAGGCCAGATAAGCTCCACACAGCAGCACAGGTAAATGCTGCACATCATCGTCGCGGGAAAACAGCAAATGCAATCACTTCCAGGATTGCCAGCTTGATTGTCCTAATTAGATTAGATCGAGAAGAGAGGCAGAGAACAAGTTGCGTGCAAGTCTCCTGCTGCCACTCTCTTTAGTTCTCTGCACAGTTAGGGTGATGACTGGATAAAATAATTTATAGGATGATAGCCAGAATGCTTCTTAACACCTTGCGTTCTCCCGTCTCCCCTGCAGCTCTCGCTGATGTTTCCAGCAGGCTTCCCTTGGCCCCCGCACAGTGTTTTATTTCTTCAGCCCTCACCTTGCCATGTGAATCAGATCAAAAGAAAGTGGGGTTCTCCTGTTAACAGATTTCCTTTTCTGGTTGCCAGAGCCAGGAGCGGTGGGACACCTGAGTTTCACTGAGATTCTGGACACGTCTCTCAAGGTCAGCTGGCAAGAACCTGTAGAGAAAAATGGCATCATTACAGGCAAGTATCAGCTGCTATCACCTTATTTTTTTATTTTCTTAAGTGTGTGTATCATTGCAGTGAAAAAATGTTTGCGTAAGAGAGCATTTGGGGAGAACTGGCTACCGTGAGCACTGGTTTCCTGGTCCCTTTTTTGGGTAATGGAAATGTCAGCTAGGGCACATTATAGAAAGTACAGGTCCAATTACTGGCAGCTCATGATTGTGGTCACTGAAAAGACAGCCTGTATTAGAAATCAGCACCCCATGGAGCTTCCAGTCTTGTTAAATCTTCCGTGACCTCCACTTGTGTTACTAAATTTCTGAAACTTTGTGAGACGGTGTTTGGCCTTTGCCGCAAAGGCGGGGGGGTTTCCTACGTGGAGTTTACAGCTGCGAAATCTGGATTGGCATTGCTAAGATTTGCAATCAAGACCATACCGCCTGAAATCAGCGGTATCCTTCATCTGTGATCAAGTGGTCTGGCTGTGGACTGCGTGACAGAATTTGCATGTCATTACTTAATTTTGTATAAACCATCACAAGGGTTCAGAACGCTCTTGTTTCTCTTTGATGAGCTTGCCATTTGACAAGCTGTTTATCTATTTACTGTATGCCAGTGTAGATACAACATCAGCAACTCCATTATTTTTCACAAAGGAAGCTATAAATAGTTGATAAAAACTCCAGTTCTTATCAACAGAGGCAATATTGTTTTCAGATGGGAAACTATTACAGCTGCACAGGATGGACATTCCATTTAACAAAGGATTTCAAGGTTTTGAAGTGCAAGAAAGCTCCCAAATATTAAATTACTGGACCTAAGAATCACAGTTAGGAAGGGAGAAGATCATTTCACATGGATCAAAATACTTTGTTTTGGGAGAATTGACATTGGAATGTTTAATTTTTTTTTTTTTTTAAATTGTATTGTAATTTGTAAAAACGAAATACTTTTTAGGAGTTAAAAAAGCCTCCAGACTTTCTGGCCCCGAACATTGAAATGTTATAGCATTTTAATTTCCTGAAGCATTTTAACTTTGACTGGTCTAATTATTTTGATGGGACTTGCATTTGCCAGTGTTTCCTCTGTGCATCTGTAACATGCACCATTTGTACATGTGTCTTCTGTGCTGTTCATAGCATATGTGGAGCCCTTATGCAGATCATCTTACGCCTTTATACCACAGTAACCTTCCTGAAATATGCATTGATTTAAGTAGTTCAAGAACAGAAACTAATGACTTCTGAAAGCATAGCAGTATTGATTCAGTGAAGATGGGCAAAGCCTTCAAGCCCGAGTGCTTAGATTTAGGTACCTAACTCCAAGTCTGGCTACCTAAGCGGGGTGATGTAATACTCATCCTTGTTCAGCACGAGTTAGCAACGCTATGCTTAGTGTTGCAGAATTGCTTCGCTAGAAACAAGCTGCTGCCTCCCAGAATGGGTTGAAACCTGGTGGAGCATGATGATGAACCGTGTTATATTTGGGGCAAATTGTTTCAGAAAGAATTAACTCAAGCAGCTCTATTGTTCCTGAAGAAACACCAGGGTCAAAATGCCCAGCAAAGTTTATAAGGAGAAAGAAATGTTCTTCATGATTCAAATTGCGTTTGGGTTAAAAGAAAAGAACAGCAAAATTGTTCCTGCCCTGAGTACCTCAAAGGCTTATAGAGGGCTGCCTGGAGATCTGAGTGCTTAGGGAGGCAATTATTCACCATTTCTGCTCGTTGATATCTTTACTGGACCTTCTTGTTCCATGCACCAAACTGGGAGGAGGAAAGCACGGAGGGTGGTGCCCGGCAGCCAGCCTGCTCTGGGAAATTGCCCATTACTCTTGCTGTAAATCTCAGTATCTTCCTCCTTCTCTCAGTAAACATTGATTTATGAGGACCTGGATGTAGACGGACAGTTGGTGATTGGGTGTACTGCTCTGTTGCAGAGAATTTACTCCAGATCAACAGAAAATTATTTCTGAAACTCCTCTGGTCATTAGTTTCCGTTAGGCAGCATTTTGTGGAGAGGGTGTCGTGCCAATGCGTACGGGGAGGCTCTGTGGCACCTTTTCTATTCTCACTTACACCGAAGCCAGAGGAAATACTCTCAGCCCGGGCCGGCTGGACTCCCCCCCTGCACGTTTCTGGCAGCGATCACGTCTGTAAAACAGAGAGCGCATTTTTACCAACCACATGTCCTAAAGTTCTGCCCATCTGTCAGTCATTGTGGCTTAAGTGCTACTTGGGGGTATGGTGGATGTCGCTCCTTTCCTTCAGCATTTTTTTCGTCTGTTTTTGTTATGCATGATTACATTTGGCTTTGTGTCTGCTCAGTATGTACGTATGTATCTTCTGTTTGCATTTTTTTTATACAACTAGAATTTGACTATACTTTTGAGACTGAAATATCCAACAGTAATTTTCCCTTTTCTTCAATTTGCATGTGAACTCCGGATATTTTTCCTGGTGAACATTTTTTCATAACATAAATACATAGAGACTATGTGCCTAATGGGCAGGAAAGCTGGGTCTCATCTCTGTGGTCACAAGGAAGAAAACATAAAACATAAAATGTTCAAAGAATAATTGCCAACATTTGATGTATATCCAAAGCTTATCTGCATGGGAAAGAAGATATCTCAATCACTTAAGATTGCCTAGTGCATGGTGAATTAAACTTTCCATTGTTTGTAAGCAACAAATGGGTACAAGGAGCATTAGAAGTCCCCTGTTTATCTTCTTTTGGTTATTTATTGCTTTGAGCAACCTGTTTTGTTTTATTCTGAGGTGCTGCTCCACTCTGCCAGCCCCTGTGTAGGGTTCAAAGCAGGCATAGCGGGGTCGTCCGCAGCTCCCGGGCAGACAGATGAGCCGTGGCGCGGCCCTTGCCCAACCTCGCTCCATCCATGGCTGCACATGGACGTTCTCCTTGCTGGGGACACAGCTGCCAGTTTTGTATCCTCTGGCAAGGGGGGAGAGGCACAACTGCACCTTCCTTGGACTCTTTCTCAGTCTTCCACCTTGCCCTGTCTGGAACAAATGTAGCACCCATGACCTTTGAAAGGAAGGGGTGTTTTTGATGGTAGTTCTGTTTGCAACTCTTTTGTGCCTCTTCACTGAGCATCAGATTGAGTGGACAGTCACTCCCCACCTGTCTGTTCCACCTCTACTGATAAAGGCAATGGAGTCCTTAAGTTTCATCAAAATCCTCATACAGATTATAATCTTGCCTGTACTACATAAACTCTGATTGCTGGTAAATGATTCTCAAGCCTTTGCAGAGAGCATCAAAACGCCACAGTGTCTCTGAGATATAGATAAATTACTGACTTAATTAATTCCCACTTAACAGATGGGATGCTTCAGACACTTACTTAAAACTGGCTCTGGATGAGCATTCAGGAGCCTTTTCCCCTTCCCCCAGGTAGCGCGTAGTCAACGAAGTGGTTGCAGTGTAGCTGGAAGGGTTGAAGTATCACCTCTCTCTGCCACTGCCCCCTCACCCAGAACATAATTAGTGACTATGGGAGTACTCTGAGCCATTTCCATGCAAAATTAGGTCACCGTGAATCTCTGTCAGTGATGGCAGCTAGCACCGGAGGAAAGATAACATCTCGCACCTCTCAAACGCTCGCAGAAATGCTTTTAGTTCAAGACATGATGTTTCCCCGTTGTTCAATACCTTAAGGTATTTTGCTATGTCAATTTGTATATGTTAATCAGCTTATCATGTTTTGTTTTTTTTTTAAAAAAGGAAGGGGGAAAAAAACCCTTGAGCCCCCCAGCTGGTTTGAATTCCTCATCTTAGATGATGGGAACCCAGTAGGGAGTTTCTCTAGCCAGCTTGCCTCATGCATGGTTCGCTCAGTGGGGTGTTCCTTTCTGTTAGTCCTTTTCACTCACTTCCATTTCACAGGCATTCAAGAGCTATGTGTA
>NW_010528563.1:11650-12726 GCF_000687285.1 Phaethon lepturus | reverse complement strand
TCAAAGGCTGATTGTTTTTTTCCCCCCCCCCCCCCCGAGTCAAATCACAAAGAAAGCTGCAATCAAGCAAACTTTTCAGACATGCTCTCTGGGGACTGGCACAGTAAGGTTCAAATGGGTTCAAACGAGAATAAAGTGGGACTGGGCAGGAGGACAAGCAGATTTGGAGGTAAAATTGAGCAAATGAGACAGTAGAAAGTTTCAAAAGTTCTTGGAAGGCAAATGGTTATAAAAGTGATAAAAAGGAAAGCCAGCTTATGATAGAAGAATAATATGGAGGCCAGGGCGAGTGCAGTTTTGGACAATACGTTGGCTACACTACGGTTTTGAAAGAAGGGATAATGATTCACCCTGCAGAAGGATTTGTGCAAGGAACAAGCTGTGGAGAGTAGAGGTTTTTCAGTTCCTAGAAGATTCCCACAGTGTTCCTGCCTGATTGTTACTGTCGGATTTGTATTTCTAGCTATGCAGCAGTGAAGGTTACTTCAGCCTGGAAAGGGAATAGCCCTACCAAGTGCGTATAGATTTTTAATTAGGTATTCTAACTGGGGAGAAGGTGTTATATTTTCCAGTGTTTCTTCCTATTCGCTTCGTAGAGTTCACAACGTGAAAGTCTACCCTTCTGCGAGATTATCCCCAGGTTTCCTAGCCATTTCATAGCAAGCACTGTGCAGCCACAGAAAGAGAGACAGACTGTTCCGACTCCGTGTCCTCCCCCACCTGTAATCTGATGGGCAGATGATACCCCAGGGGGTACCTACATCAAAGGCTTATTGGAAATAACATTAGAAAAATACTTGGGTATTTTAGCCAGTGTTTACTTTAACTCTTTTTTTCTGCTTATAAAAGGTGACCATAATGGAGTAGAGCAGGAGACATGTCATTCCACCACTGACCACAAGCAAGTCTTGCAGAAGCAGGAATTTACCAACCTCTGAGTTATTGCATAACTGCACTTTAGAAGACAAACTAGACCCCACTACTGCTGCCTCCCCCTGACTTCTGTGTAATTTTTTTTTTTCAGGCTACCAGATCTCCTGGGAGGTGTATGGCAGGAACGAATCTCGTCTTGCCCG
>NW_010528563.1:9353-11619 GCF_000687285.1 Phaethon lepturus | reverse complement strand
GACGCTGGAGTACAAGATCACGGGGCTGTCATCTCTCACCACCTACACAATCGAGGTGGCAGCTGTGACCGCAAAAGGGAGCGGATGGGTCACGTCCTCCACCATCTCCTCTGGCGTGCCCCCAGGTTGGTAAAACTGCATGAAACAAATTAAAATGGGCTAATTCTTCATGTTTCTATGTTCCATAGATCATAAATTACTTCGGTTCAGTAATAATAAAAATGGTTTTATTTATAAAGCATTGGAATTATTTCCAAATAATTTAAACTTAATGTTTAGAACAGTTTAAAACGTTAACATGAACACACTTGCAATTTGAAATTACCAGAAAGCTATTTAATACAAACACAAAAAAAAGTTGTAGGGATTGCAGAAGGAATGGACAAAGTAATAAAGCGGATACAATATAGAATCTCTTGACATTTACGGAGTAACATAGGAATGAAACCTGCATCAATTCAAAAAGTGTTGCTTTGGGGGAAAAATAGAGTTTGAATGATGTTAAAAGGGAAAGGTTTTTCCATTTGTAAGTAGTATAGCTTATGTCACCTGTGAGAGGACACTCGTGTAATGAAACTTAAATCTTACTTAGAAGAATTGGGAGTTGTGGCCTGAGAAGGATTTGGGAGGAGATAGTCCTGTACTGCATTGTCTGAGTTACCATCAGGGCACCTGTAAATTTAGCCTTTTTGCCTTGTGTTTTTAAAACTCTGCACTCTATCTCATCCAGCATAGAAAGCAAACTAAAAAGCCAATTCTTATCTCAAACAAGCAGTTTCAGTTAATTTATAGGTTGTATGAGTAGAATTTTACAAAGTGGAGCAGTTAGTCTACATCGCTGATGGTAATCCGGTGTTTGCCTTTCCGGTATTTTTGAACTTTTCTGTATGTCTTGAAGTATGCCTGCCTCTCTTTTCCCTAATCATAGGTAATTGTGACAAGCTGTAGACTAGATCAATGCCATGCTGCCTGTTGTTAGCCAGATAACAGCATTATCCTACTTGGTCAGGGTTAGTTTATTGATCATAGTTCCCACAAATGCGAAGGAAGAATCAAGAAATATTGTATATTCGTGCGTACTTGAAATATACGCCAAAAAGCTGCCCAGTTTTTGCCTGTTGTATTTGCACATAGTACAATATAATGAATGATTACTGATTATAATACTAATTCCTATAACTTATGAATGCAGGTACTATTGGGAATTTATTCTAAACAATCTATATTTCATCTCTTTCCTGGGCTTGCTTTTGTTGATAATTCAGATAATATTAAAAATCTAAAGGCCGCTGTAAGCCTGACTGATGTGAGGCAACGACCTGACTGGGGCTGCAGATTTTTCCTCGTAGAAGGTTGCCCTCTTTAACTGCAACAGAAATTAAAAAAAAATCATCTGCTCTACTTAGGCATCAGAAACACCCTCTAAAACCCACCTATTATAGGTCAATATAAGAACCACGAAATCTTCCCCATACGCCACCCAAAAATTTGAGTCTTTTTCTGTTGTTAATATATTAAAGCTGGATGTTGATATATTATAATAAATATATAATAATATTTTGTATAAAATGTAAGAATAATAATACATAATAAAATAATTTATTAAACGGACTGCAAGAAATATAAATTATTATCATTTAATACTGGAGAAGCAGAAGTACAGTGGAATTAGGTGACTTGGCAAGTGACTGGCAGATCCGGAGCTGGGAAGTACCTTCCCCCCTGAGCCTCCGTGCTTTGTCTGTTGTGCAGCTCCTCTAAGACAGTAGCTGTAACGCTTTAGACGAGCTCTCTCTTTTCTCTTTTGAGCTGTAAAAATGTGGTGCATGCTCAGAGCAGCAGAAATGGGATTGTTGTATGTAATATTCTGCCAAAAAGGAAAAAAAAAGCACAGCTATTTGCTGTATTATAATTGTTCCCAAGGTATTTTATACGCTGAAACATTGAATGTCAGCCTGTGTTACTGGACCCCGGACGAAGAGCGTTTCCACCTCTCATTTAGACTCCTGTTTTTTCAGAACTTCCAGGTGCTCCATCCAACCTGGTGATTTCCAACATCAGCCCTCGCTCCGCCACGCTTCAGTTCCGGCCAGGGTATGACGGCAAAACTTCCATCTCCAAGTGGATAGTCGAAGGCCAGGTATGTCCCTGCCAAAAAGCTCTTAATGAAGCTTCTGAGGGGTTAAACGGGGTCTAAATAGTGAATTGCTGCTTGGATTACAGTTTTTGTTTAACTTTGGGTCAAAGGGCTTCAGTAAATGGCCTG
>NW_010528563.1:0-9322 GCF_000687285.1 Phaethon lepturus | reverse complement strand
CTTCAGTAAGTGGCCGGGTGGAAGCGGTTCAGGGGGTCCTGGAGTGGTTGGAATGCAAGGGAGCTCGAGAGGCTTAGCTGAGAAATGTCTGTGCGGTAGCCGGTGAGAAAAGAGTCACGTGGATACTGCAACTTCTGTTCACAAGAACAAAAGAAAAATACAGTATATAACATATAAGTAAAAATGCTTATCCTTTAAATAATTGACACGTATTTTTGTAAAGCAGCTTTGCTTACGTTCAGAAGAACACCAGATGCATCGTAAGCAACACGTACAGCAGAGTTTAAGTCCATCTGTTTATTTAAAAAAGGATTTGAAACCTGTGTTTACATTCTGTTAGGTGGATTTTCCAACCAGATGCAAACCTGGCATTATTATCTCATGGCCAGAAATACAGGAAGAATTGCACTGAACGGTGAACATACCATTATTCATGAGTCTGAGTGTATTTTTCTATCTTGTAATGGAATATACTGTTTTCTATCCAGGCCTCTAGATATGAATAGGATGAATTCTCCATCAGCTTTAAACAATATCCCTCTTTCTGCTGTCATTATGCCTTGGAGGAGTTATATGTTCCTCATTTGTTCTCCTGACAGATGAGCTTTGCTTCTTTCTTTCCACCCACAGATCTTTATAAATAATATAATCTGTTTTTAAGACGGAATGTTGGACTTCTTAAATCACCGTCACCGCTTAGACGTGTTGATACAATCACTTCACTTGGGAATGCGATTGTTGTGAACAAGTTGGCACATTTTGTACCGTTTACATACACACTATTGCATATTACGGAATCAAACACTGAAATCCTATAATATGGTGGCTTGGCCCATTCAGAGAAGCATTTTTGTGCTGCAGCACCACATTGATATTGCTAGGAATGTGTTAATTCTGTGAGTTGCAAAATGCCACTGAAGTGAAATAAATTTGAATGCTTTAAAACTGCAATAATAGTTGCCACGAAGTTCATCTGCATCCTTGAAGAGCTGCAGGTACAAATAGTGCTTGAAGGATTCTTAGTGTGCAGGAAAGGAAGGCAGGATCTCTCTTGCTCACAAACCCTCATCAACATCTCATGCGTTGCTAGAAAAGTCAAAGGGGTTAGTGGTTCTGATAGATCCTGGATCCAGGATTTGCTGTATTTGGGGAAGGAGCACGGCCAAAAGTCTTTGTGGTGTCTGGGCAGTTCTTTTCACCACAGCTACCCTCCAAGTTTCTTCTGCACCATACCTCACTGTCTTGCTTCGGCACAACAAGTAATGTTGTTCCAAGTGGACTTAATTAAAAAAAAAAATGGTTAATGAAAATCTTTTCAGGTATGCAGGGAAACTGGTGACTCCTTATGGATAGAGCAAATCCTGTTTCCAGGATGACAGCTGTGTATAATTTTTTGTTCACAGCCCCTTTCTGCCAGCACTCCACTCAAACTCTTTCGCTCTTAAAGTGCAATTTCACAGCACATTTAGCCAATCTAAACCAGAGCTCTCGTCGTCCCGCTCCTGTTCCCTCTCCTCATCCCCATCAGTCTGACCAAGACTTTCTCACTCCTGCCTGCTGCATGCACCGATTCTGGCGTAATCACACCCGGAGCTGCTACGAGGATTCATCCGGCCAAGAACAGAGGAGCTTCAGAGCAGGTCTCTGCGCAGGCTGCGTGCACGCTCGACCAGCACCGGGGAGGGGATGAGAACACGGCAGCGGGAGCAGAGCCGAGGGTGGGAATGTCTCCATCCTGGCGTGGGTCTGGGCTGCCGTGGACCTGCCCTCTGGACTTCACGGGTGTCTTGCCTACCTTTTAAAGACACGCAAGCTCTCACAACACAGCCACCAGTGACACCCCGATGTTCACTTACGCCTCTCCTGTAGTTTGTTCTAAGCAGCGCTGGGTCTGTGCTGGAGTGCAGGCTGCTGTTGCAACATAGGTATTTTAACATAAATAACCATAATTGCTCCTAAGGACTACGTTAGATTGAAGGGCAGTGGTTACACCCAACCTACAACAGTATTTTCTAAACAGAAATATACGGAGGACTTTTTCCTTCCGGATCTTTCATTCAGTGGCCCGTATACAGCTTTTAATAACACTATTAAGTGTTTCATGCCTTAGCATTAAATTAAAATCCACTTAAGGCATGGTTTTGCATACTATGTTTTTAAAACAAGTGCTATCGTGGAGTGACAGGATAACATTTAACTATAAAACACTAGTCTCTAAGTTGAATTAGAGAATAAAGATTCTGTCCAAGCAGATACAGGGACTACACCTCCATCCATTCACAATTTTTTTAACCATTAGCCTTTCTGAAAGTTTGCAACAAGGTGCAGAGTAACTGAAAACAGTTAGTAGCTTGGGAAAAGTATGTTGCAGTTTACTAAGACCTTATACTGCATGATCTCTCCTGGAAGGAGGAGAACTAGGTCAGTGTCCCACGCAGGTCTGTTCCCTCTGGGCTGTACTTCTGCTGTCGAGAGGTGCGTGACAACGCGTGACTGACAACTATATGGCACTGTCGTGCACTTCATCTACGTCCCGCTCTGTTTGTAGAGCTGGATGGTAGCTTTGCCCTGGACATGCCTCGTATAGTGTGTCTTCTCTTCCATCTCTACTGGGAATACACCATTTACTCTGAAAGTCTGAGTCCTTACAGACAAACTTCAGCTATTTTATATTCCCACACACAAACCTGCCACCAACATCTTTTTCTTCTTCATGCCTGTATGTGGCACAAAGCTTCCTTGATAAGGGCAGGTCTAGAAAATGTTCCAAGTATTCCATTTTGGCTAAGTTATTTCTGAAGTCTGATACTTCGTGAACAATTTGGATGAAAAACACAGCTGGGGATTCCAGCTGACATGAAATTTTGTACATCTGGCCTTGGCTTCTCCTTTTCTTGCTGGTGTGTAAAATCATGGGAGCCACTGTGAAACTAATTCTTGATTATGTCAATGAACATGAGAGGAGAATCAGGTCTTTAAGATTTTAGTGCTAGTAGATAAAAACCCATTTCTGTGTTTCTAATGAAGCTACATTCTGCTTCTGAAGGGTTTTCCTAAAAATCATTAGGCTGTTTCTTTTCCATCTTTCCACGTAGACTCAGAGGACTGCTGGAAACTAGATTTCCAGACAGAGAACTACAAAAAAGTACCAACACCTTGTAAAAATATTTCTAAAATTGCTTATCCATTACCTACAGTATAATGTAAAGAGAATAGGATCTAATGTGATATAAAGGTTCTGCTGACTCTTGTTCAGAAGGACGAGCAGTAACTGTTTTGTGGCATTGACACACACAGGTAACATGTTCATCCCCAAAGAATTTCAGTAAATCCTTCCACTCATCCTGTACTCTCAGATGCAGTTACAGTAGATATTGTAGGCACATCTTCTGGCAATTCGCAACCAAGAATGGCACTGCATCCCTGCTGCTCGCGTGTTTTTGTGTTCACACTCTCTATCTGCTGCAATCCAGTTTCAGCTTATTTTTCTCGTGCTGGATTTTTCCTGGGGCTTTGTCAGGAGACGTATGCAAACAATGACATCATGACCGTGCCTTGGTACGTGCTTGGTCCACAGCACCAAGCTTTCCAGTGGCCGATTAGAAAAGCTGGGCTAACTTCTGCTGAGTTTGATTTTTATTTTTTTTTTTTCCTGGTAATTAATGTTATAGTGTGGACAGCAGAAGACCTGTGGAATGGTGACGGTCGCTTACGGAGAGGTGTTGCAAGTCATGGAGCCATGAGTATATGGGCTCTAATATAGAGAGTTTTTGCTTAAAGCCCTTTTGCTGTTGTTAAAAGAGATTTTGTATGAATATCAAGGTTAACAGTAACAGAGTTTCCAAGGAGTAAAACCTTTCAAGCATTATCGCTGTATTCACCTGTAAAGCTGTGAGTTGGGAAAGATGTCATAACTTTAACCACAAATATATCTGGTTTTGCGAGTTAGGTCAGCGACCCAGATAGGATTCATCCGTTGCATGTGAGGTGATTCTCTTGGTGTCATTTTTACTTCGGAGCTGGTAAATAAAGTGTCTGAAACTCTGACAATTTTATGCCTTTGCCAATCTTTAAATCAAAAATGGCTGAATCGATTTAAGGATTTTGCAAGGAAAAACATTGCACCCGGGCTGACATCCTATGAACCGAATTTCTCCCAAAGTGATTTCAAATGTGTGAGTTACGGACCTCTATAATGAAAACTCTGACATATCTTGAACTATAGCAGAACACAGGGTACCTCTGTAATGTACAGAAACATTCTGTTTTCCTTTCCTGCAGTTAGTACTTCATAACTGTTCAAAATTTTGGAAGCATTACTGTCTTTTACAAAATACCACCGCAAATGCTTTTTTTTTGTTCCAAATTTTAATTATTTTTTGTTTCTTTTAAGGCAGCGTTCTGCAACTTTGCTCATATAGTGCATTCCATCAGAAAATGTTAAATCACTTCATAAAATATGTAACGCTTTCCTTTTTAGAAACAGAGACACTAATGCATAGAGAAGTAAAGGGTTCTGACATCACTTCCAATATTGTTTTATAGTGTCTCATTTCTGTAATAATAAATGATGCCCTTTTTTGCCCTTTTTGGGGGAAAAAAAAGAATGCCCTTTTATTGAATGTAATACCTTGGGAACATCTGAGAGATGGGAATGAATATGGGCTGAGCATTGGTTGTTTGTTTGCTATGCAAGAAATATTCTTTAAATATTTACGAGGTGTCTTCGTGGACATGGGTGTTTTTGTTGTGGCAGTCCTGGGGATTGTGGCCCTGTTGTACAGAGAACTGTGAAGACACAGAGTGCTTTTCTTAAGGAGTTTTTATGCCGATGGTAACAGAAAAGCAGTTGATGTTCTCATCTGCCTCCTAAAACAATGCAGACATGAATGTGTGCATCTGTCAACAAACATAATCCTTTTCTGAAGTTTGCATATACTGTTATCCAAAAAACAGCTACAAGAAAGAAGCCTCTAAATTCATTTATTTTATGCAGAGCGACTCATAGTGGGACTCTCTTGCCCCTCAAAGGACCCTTTTATCCTTACCACTGCCCATAGTTCTTTTTGCCCCGTGGGAACCCCTTTGTACTCTGATTCTTGAAACTGATACGTTTCCTCTGATCTGACATCAGAGTGTTGCAGCAAAAATAATTTCCCTTTCCTTCAAGGGCCTGAAACTTGTAATCTACTATAGATCTTGCGGAAGTTAAAAATATAGAAGTCCATTGCTGACGATTCTCTTCCAAGACTCATTTCTGAGATTATTGCTAAATAAATGAAACTTGTTTTGAGTAACATTGACCTAGAATTGCTTGGCCACACAGGTCGGAGGTCACGCAGGAGTCCCCAGACTGTTCGCCAAGCTACTCTATAGCCGTCCACCCTTCAATACTCTTACTTTGGAAAAACTCCTCATGCAAGCAGCACTCTCTTAAAATACACTGCTGATTTCAGTAGGAGATTTAACCCTTTGAGTTAGTTTCACGAATGTTGACACCAGATCATGGGAACATTACGAGGTATTATTCTAACTAAAGCAACTAAAGCAAGTTCCCGATCTGCTTTTCTTAAAATCTTTTGCTGACTCACAGAACGATGCCTGTGGTTGATTTTTTTGCTGCCTCTCCCTTTCAGCAGAAAATTAGAGTAAAAGTGGTTAATTGGGACTGTCTGCGCTGCCGCTTTGCCGAGGTCCCCCACCTCCCAGTAGAGGTAGCGGCCCGCTGTTTCCCAGCTTGGGAGCAACCAACGTGCCGGGCTCGGTTGGCATCTGCCATTTCCTCCTAGGCTGCACCCGTCGTTCCTAGCAGGGAGAGCATTCAAAACCAGCAAGCCGCCTCCTGCCGTAGCTTTTGAGGGGTTT
Source organism: Phaethon lepturus (assembly GCF_000687285.1). Taxonomy (NCBI): domain Eukaryota; kingdom Metazoa; phylum Chordata; class Aves; order Phaethontiformes; family Phaethontidae; genus Phaethon; species Phaethon lepturus. The sequence continues at coordinate 3,457 of NW_010528563.1, read as the reverse complement.
TCCATAGTCCTGGGCATGTAGAAACTTTTGCTGCTTCTCAATCAGTAGAAGATCCTTAATATTTCCACCTTTGCAGCCAGCTAGGGTCTATTGGCAAAGCAGGCGGGGAGTTTTGGACACTTCTTAAGCTTGGGTCAATGTCAATTGTTCACAGCCCTGTGGGCCTCTGCGTCTGAACCATGTGGTCCTTAATGTGCATTAATGACCCGCCTGCTGCTGCATAGCGATTGAAACCTGTGGTCTTTGTTTGTTTGTTTGTTTGCTATGCAAGAAATATTTTTTAAAGCTTTTACTGTTCTTAGAATACAAAAAGATGACTAACTCCCTACTGGAGATTATTTGCAGCCCCCAAAGCATTGTGGAATGTTGCTATACAGTTCCTGCAGCACTTCGAGGTGATGCTGTTCTGAGCAAGGAATTTTGCAAAAATAGGCATTTACTGTAGACTCTCTACAGTGTTAATCCAAAACTCTTTTAATAATGAGTCTCCTATGCTTCCTTGGCTGCAATCAACACTCTCTTCCTTTCTTTGTTCATGTAGTTTGGTTTTTTTTTAAATCTCTTTATCATCTCTTTGTTCTCTGGGTTCAGTTTGGGGCTGTTCTGTTTTACGATGCAGACCTGTCTCAACTTGCTTCCCTCAAGCTTCTGCATCCATGGGCTTCACTAAAATTTATGGAGCTCAGTTGGGACTAGGAATTTTTAAAGGCCCATAATCTTCACTGACATCTATTTTGTAGGTTGTTCGGTGTGTGTCACTGTCTTTGATAACCATCAAGACCGAAAGACCCATCAAGACCTGTGCAACTGTTGTCCCAAACACAACCACCACATCCTTCCATGAAAGCAGTCCTCTGCTAGGAAGATCACAGAGGCTTCTTTTCATGGCGCAATGCATAACTTACTTCTTTGGCCTAATTTTCCTTGTGTCATTTCTTCATACACAAATATAAATATGCAGCACATCAACTCCTGGGTGAGCAAAGAACTAAAACATCTATAAATAAATCAGGCTGCTTCTCCTGAAGGGAAAAATTAAAAAAGAGTGAATGAAACCTAATTTTCTATTTGAAGTACTAGGGGTACGCTAGATACTTTGGGCTACGTTGCCTATCGAGTGCTTTGGCAGCGTCTATGGCTGTAACTAGTATACAAAATTCTTAAGGGATCTGTTTTAAAAAGATTAAAGGAAATGGCTCTTTACACAGTGGGTCGTGAGCTTCTGGAATTTGTTGCCACAGCATTCTGTGGGAGTAGATGGTGTCAGTAGGTAAAAAAAGGATTAGGCATCTTCGTGGCTATTAAGTCTGTAAATAGATACTAAAGGGAGTAGCTGCCTATGTACCCTCTAATATCCCTTAGCCCGGGATTGTGGATACCAGGCTAGGGCGAGGGAACCGGTCTACAGGTACTGCCTTTTGTGGTAGGGTTGGAACACCAGTGTAAATGTGCACGGTGCTAAGGAATGACGTCAGGGAGCCTTGTCTAAGATTACCCCTTGTTTCAGGACTTGTGACTCTCCAAAGTGAAGCTTGGCCTCTCCTCTGTCCCCTTTTCCACGCTTCTACTGTGGTTCTTGCATGCACAACCCTGCCTGCTGGTGCTGCCATCTTCCAGGGTCCCAGGCCAGGCTCTGGCCTTTCTGTCACGCCTTGTTGACTTCCTTTTAAGTCCTGATTCATCTTCATTTTATCTCCAGAAAGCTGTATGGAAAGTAATGCTCTCAATTCTCATCACCATTTTGTCCCTTCTAACACTGCTGTAGCTGAGGGACTACGTTGGGCAACATGTTGTGATTAATTAATACAAAGGATTGCAGGTGGAAAAGCCTGGCCGAGGTGCAGAGTGGCAGACGACGTTAAAACACTTTTGTTCTTTGACTCTGCTCTTGTTTCTCTGTCTTCATTTCTGTGGCATTTTGCCTCCATTGAGACTTACTTAGTATGCATCAGTTCCTGCGAGTTATTATCGAGGCTATTTTTCATTTTGTTATATTACTACTTGATACTTTTGTATTGTGTGAACAGGGTATTAGCGCTCTCCGTGTGTTTTTCTGGAATAGATCTTATCAGAGGATCCCAGTGAAATCCCAACAGGTACAAGGAAATTTGGCAAACTTGGCTGTGTTGTTGCTTTACAAATAACTAGTTCCTTGTCATATAAAAATTAATATTAACCGCATAACATGTATTTAAAAGCATTTGTCCTTCTACTGCTGTGATGACAAACATTGAAAAAGAGGTTATATATACAATTTTTATATATATATATATATGCATATATAGTCTGCTTTGTATTCCTTCTTACCTTTCCCATGCACAGGTTGGTGTACTGGGTGATGAAGAAGAGTGGGTGAGTCTTCGTGAGGTGGAGAATGAACCTGATGCTCAGATGCTGGAGGTGCCGAACCTTACTCCTTACACTCATTACAGGTAAGAACAGCAGGTAATTAGCTGCAGCATGAAAAAAATTAGTAAATAGCAGCACGGAACAGCTTTCCTAATCAGAAACAGCTGGCTGTGTTTTATAATCTGAACAAAAGGGAAAAGGTTGGCTGTTTTCATAGTTTCTACTTAAAATTACTTGTCTGATATTGTTAATTGTAACTTACATACAATACAGTTTCTAACATTAAAAAGGAAATTCAAGTGCACGGTGAAATGCTTTTATGAGTAAATCCTATGACTTCCCTCATCTAATGAGTGCACCAGTGTAACATCAGTCAGTGACAAATCCATTGTAGTTAAACTGGTGCAAACTTGTAATTACATATTTACATCAGTTTAAACATCGTTTTATTGATCTAGCTTAATTTGGTAACATCAGTTAAATGAAACCTTTGTTTATAAGAATTTACCAAGTTAAGCTTAATAGATATATACAATGCTTAAACTGATTGAAGTGAATCTACATTATGGGTACGCCCCAGTTAAACGAGATTGATTTTTAAATCAATTCAGTTCAAGTGATGCTTGCTTTAGTATAGGCAAGATTTGAGAATTTGAGGTACTCAATCCTAATGAAAAATACTTTCATGGAATAGCTTGCTAACGTAAAAGCTGGTTGCAAGGAGATACAGTGGCAAGTGTTAAATCAGCTTCCTTAGAAACTTGTCCGTTTTGCCCTGGCTGAAGGGTCCTTTAGCTAGCCTGGGTGCTCTTTGTGAGCTAGTAGTAGGTGTAGCCAAGTAAAGCTCATATAATTTACAACTAATTCAGTGCTGGTATGCTAGTTTTCTTCCCTTAGTCAGAAGCCTAGGGATATACTGGATTTCTCACAAAGTCTCCACTGAAGTGTTTTACACCTCATCCTCAAGAGCTAAACATTTTACTCTAAAAGGTCTTTGAAATTTTTCAACTTGAGCAGAGCTTTCCAGTTTAGGAAAATTATCTTCGGTTGAGAAGATTTTGCTCTCACAAAGGTGGATCCTGCACTTCAGCCACAACAACCCCAGGCA
>NW_010528562.1:8769-18056 GCF_000687285.1 Phaethon lepturus | reverse complement strand
CAGGATGCTGTTGGCCTTCTTGGGCACACTGGTGGCTCGTATTCAGCCGGCTGTCAGCCAGCACCGCCAGGTCCTCTTCCACCAGGCAGCTCTCCAGCCACTCCTCCCCAAGCCTGTTGCATTGGGTTATTGTGACCCAAGTGCAGTATGTTTGTTTCTTGTTCCATAGGGGAATAAGGAAGAGATGGGGAAGTTTTTGGAGAAACTGGCAGTGAAAAAAATGAAGATGACTTTTTTGGATAATGTTTTGAAACATTTGTCAACAAAACCCACCGAGCCTGTTTTACAAATGACATTTCAATATGCAGTTGGCTGAAAATCATTCCCTTGATGCAAAAATGAATTTAAACTTTTATTTCTAAAAGAGAGCAAAGTGTTGAGCCAACTGGTGCAATGTTGAGATGCAAAACATTAGGGATGATTTAATCAGGTCTAATTAGCATACCTAGATTTCTTAAGCATTAAAGAAGAAAATATGACCACATAAACCCAAAAATCTCTTTATGGAGGCTAATTATTCCTGCCAAAAATCACAAGGTGCACCAATCAAACATAAAGCCGTTAGTCAAGGGGGCAACTGTCCTTTGGTTTTGCAACCAGCAACAGACACTACACCCCTGGGACAGGTTACTGAGGAGATAAGGGCAATGTTAATTTACAACACTCTAGACTCCTATCGACATTGCTTGGCTCACTTTAATTTGTTTGCCATGCATACTTTCTTGCTGGCTGAGCATTGCCCATCAGCTGCCCATGCTTATTTTCTCCAGACCACAGCTGCAGGACCTTTCAACTGCAGTTGGACCACTGTCCAGACTTTAGAGACATCTCCCAGAAGAGCACTGGCAAACCGCTCACATCCTATGGATTGATTCAAAACCAGCAAATAAATTTTCCTTCCTTTTTTTCCACCCAACATGTGAGCCACCTCCCTGTGGAGCAAACAGGCCTTAGAGAATACTAGTGGCACTTTCCACGATGGGCAGTGTAGCCAAATGGATCAGTAAAAGCTTTCAGCAGGCAATGGGAACCGTTTGATTCTTCAGAAAGGAAAATAAGCCTGTTCATTGCTTGGACAGCAATTCAAAATCGCATTTTCTTCCACCCCAGAAATAATTCACCCACTTGAACGGTGCTTCTTTTTATTATGGCACTCGTATCAGCTGCCAAAATGGGTACATATGAAACTACTGTAACTCCTGTAATGATCTGTTATATAGGACACACTAATTTGACTGGTACTTACGAGTAAGATTACAGAAGTGTTTCCAGCTGGAAGGTACTGCAAGTATGCAGTTTATCATTTAAATGTATTGGGAGTAATTCAATCACAGGAGGCTGTTATGACAATGCAGTGAAGAATAATAAACACAACGGCAACACAGTGCCTGCTAACTAGAGCAAAACTGTTTCCAGCCCTTTCAGGTGGAAAACAAAGAATAAAACAAATCACAAACAAAAGCCCCTCCACACAGATAGCAAAGCTCAACAGTGGAGTCAAGGGGAAACAGGGGTATCTGCATCAGGCTCAACGGCATCCTTTCTCCCAGGCAAGTACCAGTTTTTCACCCGTTCCCTGCTACAGCAGCTACGGGTATGTGATTGTAACACACAAAAGCAGAGAAATGCTTTCTTCTCCTTACTGACCCACTGGGAGACACATGGCCTGAGGTTTGATCACATTCTTCCTTCAGGGTTTGTATTTTTCTCCTGTCCTCACTCAGACCGTCAACACTCCCATGCACCCAGAATGAGAGAGAAGGTCCTTCCAAAGTTTTCAGTTAAGCTCATGTTGTCCTTTTGATACTGGTCCTCTCTTAGTCTCCCTACAGAAATGCAGCATCCCTCCAGAGCTGGGTCAGGAAAGCCTTAACGTGTGGGGCTACAGGGAGAGTTTAAAGAGAAAAAGCAAGGGAAGAAATAGTGAAAAAACCCCAACAATGTCCCAAACAAATCCAGCATCAGCAAGGAGGCAGAAGTGACCATGTTCTGTATCTCTTAAAGTTTTCAAAGGGTAATGTACTGACAACTGCTATATCTAAATGTATTTGCAGGCAGAGAATCCATAACACCAAGATGTGTGATAATGCTCTGGTTTCCACATGAAAGGGAGTCCCTCCTTAAACAGGAGTGTACCCTTACCACGAAACTGCTGGAAAAAGTAATGTCATGAATAATAGCTATAAAACTATTTTGATAGTTAGCATTCCTCCATGGACAATATCATTATACATGGCTTAAATAAATCCCACTAGCACACAGTTGGGTCTTCATCACATTCCTTAAAGGAAACTCAGGTAATTTATTTTTTCTTTCCCCTAAAATAAATTTTATTTCATCTGCAAATTCAAGAAGCTGACTAGCTGAGAAAAGCCAAATTTAGAGTTGGTTGGGAAACTCCAAGTCCAATTGTGAAACATGTTGTTGTTGATAGGTTTTCTCCAAGATCCATCATTTACTGGGAAAAATCTGCAAAAGGGAGGTGAGGGGAATGGAGATCACCAGGTTGCACACATACCCATGGAGCTTTTCAGAACTTTACCAGAAAAAGTGGTATTTAAAAAAGGTTGCATTTACCTTGCAAAGCCCATGCTGCATGTGATGCAGATCCGGGAACTGTAACCCCAGACACCCAATTCAGGTGCAAACAAGCTAATTAACACCAGTCTCCCAACGGCATCAGAAATGACAGCAGTGACTGGGGAACGAATACCACAGACCCAAATCAGACTTTTTCACCCCGCGCTGATGAAAATCGCTTCCTTCATTAGGCACTGATGTTAATGGTGACGTTGTTCTATTCGGGATGAAGTCTGTCCCCGTGCTGACTGATGCCTTTAGCACCGACGGACTGAAGCTGCCGTTACCCCAGAGGCTTCGGCAGCGCGCATCGGCCCAGCGCAGGAAGCATCACCCCCGCCCGTGGGCAGAGCTACTGGGTGAGGTCTCCCTGCCAGCCCCCAGGGTCAGAGCAGGCAGGGTTGGAAAAAGTGAGGAAAAAAAAAGAAAAAAAAACCCCAAAACACCCAAACAACAAAAAAACCACGAACCCAAAACACTTCCACTGTTTTCTGACTAGTGGGCAGTCTAATTCAGATCGCAAGCGAGAGCGTAAAACAGGCGTTTACGGGCACCGTCAGGCCTGTGAGAGGGAAGAGGGGAGCCCGAACCGACTCCGACAGGCGGACCGGCGAGATGAGGACCAGAAACTCCTCACCTTTGCTGTAATCAGAGCCACAGAGTCTCCTCTGCAAAGCACCCTGCGAAATGGGAGCTATTTCAGCAGTAATCCTGGTGATAAGAAATGTCAGCTCTTTCTAAAAAGCACCAGTAAACGAAGGAACTGATCGTTTGGACTCTCAAGCAAAAACCGCACCCTCCCACTGCTGCTTGCAGCCCCTCGGCCCCCAGAGCAGCATCTCCTTTCAGACGATGCAAGAGAGGAAAGCGAAACGGCTCTTGGAGCAAGGCTTGAAAGAGAAACTGTAACGTGGTCTCGGTCTGCCACGGGGCTGGCACTTCAGCATCTGGGGCTCGAGTGCTGACGCTTCTCCAAACCAGCAAAATAAGTGTTGTGTGGTGGGCAGGATCCCAGCCAGCAGCTGCCTTAAAGCACAGTTTCCAGAGGCACACAGGGCTGAAGGTGCACTCTGTAGCCGTGGTAAAATTCTTCAAGAGATGTCTCTAAAGACATATGGCACTGCAAGATGAGACTATAATTACCAGGACTCTTCAACAGCCCGAGTGATTTTAAACACAGTGCTGGAGTTTGCAATGGTTTTTCAAGAAAACCAAAATAAATGAATGAATGAACGAATGAATGAACGGGATGATTTTACAGACAGTAAATAGATTGTTTAATTCTGGGCAGCAATGCCACGTGCAGCCTTTAAGAGAAGAGCCGAGGGGTTCATGGTTGTCTGTCTGTCCTACTCACCAGGCACCACGCCTTTGATGTCGCTTTCCGTGTTCATCCTGTTCTTGTGCATGAACTGAAGGATCAGCTCCTTGGACGCCTCAAACTGCTGTGTGGCCATCAGCCACCGAAGTGACTCTGGGAAAATACTTCAAAGATGGAAAACACGTTAGGGTCGCTTCCAAGTTTCTGTCAGAGGAAGAGCTGCTAGTGTTTAGCTGCTCATTTAACCATTCATGAGCTACGTAATTCAGAATGTGCAAATTAATGACACTTTCTTTTACACTTATTCACAAATAATATAGGAACTAACCTATCACCTAGAAATATGACATACTAGAATTTTCTAACACATTAGAGGCGTTCTGCCTGTTAATACAATTTTGAAAGGAGTGGGAGAAGGAGGCAGCACTGTCTGCAATAGACATCACATTTGCTGCCAAGCAGGGAATGAATGAGATGTGCAGTTAACGTGGTAATTCAGACCAAAGAAGGAAAATAGCTGACAGAAGTGATTTGGATTCTCTTGTAAAGACAGAGAGCAGAAAGAGAAGAATTACTTTTTAGGATTATAATGGAACAGATTTTTTAAATTTTTAAACATGTCAGAAATCTTCTCCCACAAATGTAGACTTTAAACCGTTCTGTTACACAGGTCAGTATAGCGTACCCTCCAAATGACATTCAGTTGTTGCTCTAAAAGTCTCCCCTAGCAAAGACAATATTATATGAGTTGAGTTGCCTTAAAAATATAGACATGCACAGAGAGTTACAAAATAAAAAAGTTTATTCTCCACTCAATTGTTTCCTTCAAGTGCCGAGTATTCACCTGAGTCATTAGCTTAACTGATCATTATTCTTTTTTTTCAGATGAGTTTATTTTAATACAAAACCAAAATAAGTATCTAGATCTTAAAACAAAGAAACAAAACCTCCCATGCATCTATAGATATGAAAACTTTCAGACTTGACTCCAAGCATATTCTTCTTCCTTGTTTAGGCCTCATTTTGATTAATCTTCCAAATGACCTTTCTAAGAACAAATTTAACAACTAATTTTAGGTCCAAATATATAATAAACCTCAAAATCCCTTTACAAAGCAGTCATCTTTGCTGTGGATGCTGCCTCAGTTCTTATACTTCTAAGCAGTGGACCAGGCACTTGCACCATTTTGGTACTATCTTTTAAGGCTGATGCAATGTGGAAGACAGCTTAGCGAAACCTCCATCTCGGATAGAGAAAGGTTTTTCTTTTTTGAAGAAGCAGAAATAAAAAGGAGAGAAGTCAGGCAGACTGCAATCCAGATGATATCAGGCAATAAAAATATCTAACAGCCGTGATGACAGCCATTCAGCTTGACAGCTTATTTACTACCCCTGGTGCTGCACAGATGCTTTGGGCATATCCTCCTGCAGAAAGTCCTGTACTGCAAAAGCGTGTTTTGAAAAATTAAGAATTCTTTGAATGCAAACCCGCCCCCCGGCTTGGCTCCAGAGAGGGGACAGCCTCAGCCACTAGTCTAAAAGCTGCACTTTTCGAACGGCCCGCTTACAGGTCCCAAACGACGAGCCGTAGGGCGAGCACCCGCTCCCAGGGGAAGGAAGAGAGCTGGCAGGGGTGGGCACCGCGGGGACGAACGCTGTCTCTACCTTCCAGCTCCTGCGGGTTTCTCAGGCTGAAAGTGCTGAAGCCTCAGGTCTTTCGGCTGCTCCGTTACGCAGCGCGAGCAGCTGGAGGCTCATTTAAGGACCTTTAAAAACCCCTGGGCTGCTTTGAGCCCAGGTTATGGGGCACAGCAGGGGGACGTGCTCGCTTGTGGAGCACGGACCCTGCTGTCAAGGGTCATTTGTACGCACCTACTGTTGCACCTTCTGTTGCCAAGCCAGACACCATCACAAACTCAAAAGTAAAAACAAAAAAAACAAAAAACAAAAAAAAAAAACCCCAACCCCTTGGCCCCTGTGGACTTCTGCACAGAAATTTGGTCACAACCTCGTGCTTCATCACCTGGCATTAAATACTATACATATATATATAAAAATGAAGCTGAGACAGCTTTCTGCTGAGGGTGGGCAGTCGCCCAGATCACCAGGCTGAGCTGACTGTGGACACCTAGTTGATAGTCTTCTACCTCCTCCATCAGCAAGGAAAGGACCAGCCTCCAGCAGCTGAAGAAAAGAACGGGGGGTGAGCAGGGAGAAATGTTCACCTCCCGTTACACAGCTGCTGCCCGGGAGAGGAGAAGGGGAAGAGTGGGAGGGACGTGGGTAAAAAAGATCCTAAGCCTGAGAAATCCTAGGAGCAGAGAAGAAGCCTTGACAGACAGAAAAAGGCCAGGCAAGTACCACACATAGCTGGAAGGAGAACCATTATCCTGTCCAACTGCAGAGCAAACCCATGCCTGTGGAAAGGGTGTAGCGTGTCAATCAGGGGTCTGCCCCAGGGCAACAAGCCCAGTTATTAAAACTTTGTGTCTTGGTAAAGGTAAATCCTATCTAACAGCATCAGAAAAGAACTGGCTTCCTCTTCCCAGTTCTTCAGTTTTGGTTAGAGTGAAGCAGGAGTTTATTGCAGATTATTGATACCTTTGTTGACCTTCGTGGCATTGGTCCTGCCAGAAGTTTCCTGTATCCAAGGTACAGAAAATAACCATAGTATCATGGAATCATTAAGGTTGGAAAAGACCTTTAAGATCATCAAGTCCAACCATCAACCCAACACCACCGTGCCCACTAAATCATGTCCTGAAGTGCCATGTCCACACGTTTTTTGAACACATTTTTTAATGCCTCTGTATAAGTGGAGCTCCCGTTCCTTCATGGCTTTAACACACATACTTTGAAAGGAGCCTAACTTCTATTAGCTTACTTCTATACACTTGTCACCAAGCCCTGTGCTCACGCCCAGCTTACGTGGGTGCCCCTCTGCCCTTCCAGAATGACCTGAGAGCTCAGCAAAGGCATCTGCTTGATGTGCAGGTGTCCCAGCCCACCAGCCCATCCCTCCTAGACAAAGTTGCTGCTTCCCCCTTTCCCCCCATCCATGCCCAGCATCCCAATGCACTCAGCTGCCCACCTCCCGGGGACAGTACAGCCTGCCGTGTGCACGTGGCTGGAAGCAGAGCAAATCTATAGGTGGGAGAGAGCTCAGCCCCAGCCCAAGGGGCAGACAGTGCTCTCACAGCAGGGATGGAAGTAAAGAGACTAAGGAGGAAGGAGGAGAGGCAGTGCAGGGGCTATCGCAGCGTCTGTTGTTGAACTCACTGCTTTGGGTACACAATGGGGAATTAACAAGCAGTGCAGTTTTCCAGTTCTTTTATTACAATCAGGTAGTTTTCTTCCTTCATCTGTAACATATGCTGAGGGTTCACGCTCTGTTCCCCAACACAATGCTGGGGAAAGAGAGGGAGGAAAAGAAAGAGGCAATAAAACAGTAGCACTTTCCAGAGAATATGCAACAGATGGAAGAGAAAAGCCTAAGAGAAAAGTGCGTGCTGTACTGACAGTATAATTAAACAGGCATGCTTACCAGAGTCCATTTCTGCAAATGCAAAAACCCTGAGCAATGCAAATCCTGTTACTTTGGCTATTACCACTATTTATCAAGCTGTCACATCACACATTATATAAGGGGGATCTGCTTGCATGGTCTGCCTGCCCTGTCCAGCCAAAAAGCCACAAAGCTCTTGAAGATTAGGAAATAAATATCAGCATTTCTTATTGCTTTCAATGTCATCCAAGGACGACCTCCCAACAGGAACGTACAAGACCCTGACTCAGACACCTGGAAAACATGCTACCTCCAGAAGAGTGCTGAGGGGTTACTGCTGTCCATGTTGTCTACCGCATTCGTTAGGCATCTTCATGTGTTGCACTGTCCTTTTGGACACAAATATCTGCAAACATTATGCTTGACATTGGGTTCTATCCAGTGGTGGATATAAGGCATTTCAGCTGGTGGGCATCCCAACAGGAGGTTTTGGAGTAGGCCTGCAACGTGTTTGGCCATCTATAACATATGGCAGGTTTGGGAGAACAGTATCGCACGTTAACAAGAACACTCTTGGTTATTCATCACCAAGATTAACACTGACAAGATTAGACTATTTAGACGTTATATGTTGGAAAACGGGGAGGGGGGAAAAGTCATTTTCAAAGAACTTACAACTTTCTCCTGCGTGCTGTGTTTTCCCCTCAGCCCAAGCTGTGTCACATCTACCTCAGGAATAAGCAAAGAAATCCCCACTGAGGGTTGCAGACATGAACACAGGAGAACTCTGTAAGGCCTTCATGCATTAATAGAAAAATATATAACTTAAAAATGCTTACATACTGTAAAAAGTTTTTACAGGCTGCAACTTGTCAGGCATTAGAGCTAGCAGCCTGGCCCCTCACGGTATGTAAACAACTTGGTCCTGCACAGTACGGTGGCCTTTTTTCCTCATTTTTCTCAGTGTACAGCAACTAAATATTTTAATCTTGTTAGTGTTATCTTTAAAATGAACGATCTAGCGTGTTCTTAGTGTTATGGTTTTGTACAACAGCACTCTCATAAGCCTCCGTTGTGTTATGCCGCCACTGCGTGTCACTATTAAGACAGAACATCAAAGAAAGATTTTTTGGGAGGTTTATAAAATCCTGGTGGGGATGGACCTGGCACCATCCCCAAGGTGAAAGCCACCCTACTTCTCTCGGGACAGGCGTAGCGATGCCCCAGTGCCGCCGGCGTGGCGGGCAGAGAGGAGCAGGAGGAGCTGGGAGGGGAGGATTCCTTGCGGGAATGATCCCAAGCCACTGCCCGGCACAGACCGGCCACCCAGGCTTCAACATCACGTGTGCTAATCAGGGCAAAAATCGAGCAGGCAGTCTAGTTCAGGGCTGGCTTCCTCACACACACCAGACATCCAAGGGCGCTTGTTCAAGAGCTGACACGTTATTTTTTTCCTAGCTTGGCTAAACCTGACCAAAGAAACTGACAGTGACAGCCCAGACCCACAATACAGGTTTTCAGGGAAAATTTAGCTATGCAGCCACAATGTGACAACAGCTAGGCTGAGAGGCACCCTCTCAAGAATTGTTTTCATCTTTAAAGGGCAAGCGACAGCCAGAATACAAAGTACTGCAAAGCTTAACGAAAGAGGACCATCTCCCAGGTTCCCACCATGCAGCAGCATGCAACCTATGTTTGTGCTACACCAAATTATGAAGTTATTATTTCTTATTTCCAAGTCAAATCTTTTCAAAAAGTGAATGCAACAAACAACAAAGGGAAAAGCTCATATGTGTAGCGAAGCAGATATGCTTCCAGGCAGCAAAGCACCTCCCAAGTTCAGCATTAGGAGCTCATGTTGTCTTTGACCCGACAGGAAGA
>NW_010528562.1:0-8738 GCF_000687285.1 Phaethon lepturus | reverse complement strand
CAGCAGGAAAGGACAGATGATGACTGCCTGGAGGACCTGCCAGTCCCTGCAGAGGGCAGCCAGCCCCGGCATGAGGAACTGCCCCGCCATTTCGATGAAGCTTGCCACCATGGTGATCATGAACCGGTGCCCAGGAGGGCAGAGCTCTATCCCTGAAACACAGAGCACATGTGAACGCATTAGCCCCCCACCAGCAAAGGTACCCACAGAGCACCTCTTTACGAAACTTCCAGGGAGTTAATGTCCTTCAAGACCTTTGGCCAAAGTTACGCACGATCACATAAATCTTGTCTCCTCGTGCATTTAGGCTTCAGATACCCCAGCAGCAATAGAGGAGCTCATGAACAGCTGGCTGTGGCCTGAACATCGCAACTTCCATACACCTACTGCATCTCCTGCAGACCTGCTCTATCCTCATTGCCAGCTTTCCTTCAGTCTCTGCCTAGAGAAGCATTTTACCAAATCGTAAGGTACTTGGTTTTCAAAGGCTGAGCGCAACCCAGAGATTTTGTTTCGAGCCTTTTCACAGCTCTTGGAGATGCCGCGTGCCTTTCCAGTCACTTTGCTGGGAGGCAGAAGGGCACCGCTCTCGGCAGGACACCGGCTCCCAGCTCATATGGGGTGCCACCTGCCCACAGCTTAATATGTTACGACTCAGCCAGTTTCAAGCTGGATTTTGCTGAGTGGGTTGTTTCTGGGTTTGCTTTTTGGTTTTGCAATAGCTGATCTCAATCAACTTTCAAACAAGCCAGCTTCCCATCTGTCTTATCCTGTCCTCCATCCTTCCTTTTGCTGTGGGGCAATTTACTACCATTGCTGGTATCATCAGTTGTCTCAGCTGCCTTGTGACAAGCGCGTTCAGTAGATAAAAGCTTCCTTAAACCCTGGCTACCTTTTATTTAGTTCTCAGAAATGAAGATGAATTTATCAGAATCACAGCTTTAAAGAAAACAACAAACCAAACAAACAAAAAAATCACAGAAGAAATAGCAGAAAAATTGGACTGCCAAGTGGAAACACACTCAAACACTTTTTTTGCCAGCAAGATTGCGATAGAAGCCCCTATTTCATATTTCCCATTTGCCCACATTGACTTCAAAAGATTAATAATTAAGCACAATAAATCTGCCACAAATGTTGTGTAGTACTTATCGCTGGTACAGAAACATAGGCTCGTAAACATTCATGATATGTTGCTATCAGCATTGTTGCTTTTCCTTGGGATGTTTCCTATGGTTGTTTCAAATGAGAATTTAATGATTCTTAAAATTGTAATTGAAAAGCTATAAGACAATAGGAAGAGATGACAGCTGTTCCTTCATTCACTCCCTCATCTGTAGCTTGTTCAGCATTTATCACCGTAACACAGATTTAAACTAGCTGACCAGGAACTAGCTTGTAGATCAAATCTAGGATTAAACACCACATGCTTCCCCCCACCCCCCCTTTCTTTTCAGCCAGTGACAAAAAACTATCAATGGATTTTTGCCAATACAGAAGGAAAATGTATCTGTTGTGAGGCAGCCCAAATTTTCATTAGCTTAACCACAAACACAGCAGCTTTGGAAAAGGAAGGGGGGGAACCTCCCCCCCAAAGACTCTCACTCGCTATAAAAGCTTTTTACATTTTAATTTGAAAAACAAGATTAAAATGCAGAGATCCCTACTACATTAATACGGTTTCATTCTTACTAATGAAGTATCCCAAGTCTAGGCTATGTTTTTTATTCTATGCAAAGGGGTCAATTCCGTTTTATTTCCCTAATCTCCAAATATAAAGCAGTTCTGTTTGTTTTTCTAAACCTTAAAGTCGCAGTCACTCATGCTTCAGTATTCCTTCATTAAGTACAAGGACGAGTTTTGTTGCTATAGAAACAGGAAGTCTGCATTAGATAGGTAAGGCTTTGGCATCTCCATTCCACCGCTTAGGTTAGTATCAGATAAAAAAAAATCAACCAAGAGGAGAACAACTTTTATATGAAGTCAGAAAGAGGTGTCCAAATAATAAAATTATATTCTATTAAGTCACTGGTGCATAGTACGTAGCTCCATATGCAGCAGTTATTCATTGTATAGAAAGGAAATACCTTTAGAGATTGTTTAGTATCCATTGTCTGCTCTGGGTTATCACCCACACATGATCTGTTTTTGCTCTTTCCTCTAAAAAAGCTGGAGAACAGAAAAAAATAATCCCTGCTGTAGCTGAGCGAGCATGACTTTCAAGTGACATCAGCAGGCACTCCGTGTATATGAGATATCACATCTCTGTTGAAATGTTCTACATATCGGGACAGCCTACTGACTTTCCAACATCTATGGCATCAATTTTATATGACAAAAGACTCAGCACTGCAGTTTTTAGCAAGCATCTATCAATCAACCTTTTCCCACCTCTGCCAGCAAAGCCAAGCCCCCCAGCACCTCTGCCCCAGCACCAGGAAAGGCACCCTGCACCCTGCCGACGCTCACACCCACGCCATGATGCACCCGGGCACGAGGCCTCTGCAGCTGCAACAACTTCCATCCAGTTCACGTGATAAATTCCAGACTTGGACAAAATCACTACAAGGCAGAGATCAGCTTTATCCCCCCATGGCAAATCCAGAAAGAAAGCTCCAGCTCTCCCACTCACCGAAAAGGTTTCCACCTCGACTACTTTGTGGAGCACGGAGCAAACCCTTGTCGTACATACAAACCATGGAAATTACCCTCAACAACAAAAACTCCCAGATATATCAAGTTTGCTCTACTTGGAAAACTTTGTGTAGGCACAGAGCAAGGCATGGAAAGGGTTCTGCTTCCTTGCCCAGCATTCCTACTCTACGCAGCACGGTCAGAGCAGCAGATCCAACTCAGATGCCTAATTTCCCTAAGTTCCAGGCAAGCAGTTGTATGGGCAAGTTGAAACCTGTAGGCAAAGCAGTCCTGCAGTACTTGGGCAGCAAAATCAGACATGCCCAGGGCACGTGGGACAGACTTTCTCACCGTTCAAGAGACACCCAGTAATGGTGGACATCACAAGCGCAGAAGCCGGACCCAGCCAACCCCCGTGGCACAACGGCTCCACATGCTGTCGGTAGGACCCAGCCTGAAGGCAACTGTCTTACCACACGTGTGATGCAGGCCTGGGCCCCATGGGCATCACAGACACGAGACGCTGAACACACGAGGCTCATTGCACAGCATATACCTCTGGCTGGGAAAGGTGTAAAAAAAAGCGCAGAAATCCTCCTCTGGGACCCTATCTTGTACGTCCTTCATCTACGGCAATGACCAAATCAATGTTCATCAGCCTCACAGCCTGCAGACCTGCCCCAGGGAGAGCTGGCGTGAACTATGTCTCTTCTTACAAGGGATTCAAGCATTTCTGGGGGCTGTTTGATGCACTTGGAGTAACCCCAGCACTAACGTGCAGGATGCGCAGAGACACGTTCTGCCACGGAAGGAGCCAGACTGGGCTCCTTCTGGTCTGGGGCCAGACACGCTACTCCATGAGTCTGCACGCAGCTATTTGTATCTGAAGTACTAAAACTAGCGACGAACACAGGCAGAGTAAAAGTCTGTGTGTATGTATGAGTGTATGCGTGTGTGAGAGCAAGCGAGCAAACAAGCAGGCACCAGAAGGACGGGCAGAGCGTGGGTTAAAGGAATAGCACATGCCCATTGTGCCAACTGCACCCTACCTACCCGTGATTTCATTCAAATAGCAAGAGGAGGAACAACCTGACCTACAGATAAGGTATCAAGAAGATGAAGAACAGGATTGGAATCATAAAATATCAAGACTATGGGGTTAAAAAAAAAAAGAACTGAAATTCATTAAGTTTGCCTGGGAATTATGAGGGATGAGAAAAAAGAATGAAGCAAAAAATTGTAAACATCATCAACTCCTAAGGGTTATGAAAAGCAGCCCCAAACTGGTTTGTTGTTGCCTGTCAAGAACAACCTCAGGGATGTCATGAGGACACTGCCTCTTGTCCTCTGTGTCACACAAGTCATCCTGACCAGACCATGTGGACACACACCTCGGTACTTGAGAGTGCATGGGTGTGAGAGCATGCACGAATGAGGATGAGTGTGGTTGCGCAAAATCTGCCTACTTAGAGGCCTCGGGGAAAAAGAAAAAAATCACTTTGTCCTTCTATAAGGTCTCTCACTTTGTTACTTAGAAATCCCATGAGAAATTTTTTCAGATATTAATGAAGGGAATAGTAACCACAGCAGCTATATTGGCTGCTCGTACTGACCAAGGCCAAGCTCAAGAAAAGGACTTTCAAACCAACATTTTCGGTATACCAAGAGGACACTGCAATACCACAGTACGCCACCGGAGTCAGATCGAATGAGATCTCCTGAGTAGGTTCTGGAATACTGAAATTACTTTTCTTTAAACAAGATTCATTTTTTCTCCCTCACTCCCCCTGTGTTCTCCCTGTGATGCAGTCCTTTGGGACTCTCGTTAGAAATAAGGGAAAACCTAAGCAAATCTTCACAGAGAAAAGCAGACCCATCCACAGAGCTCATGAAGCACTGGGAGGTCCTTCTGCAAGCACATCTGTGGTTTTGCCAAAAAGGAGCTGCACATAAACATCAGCAAATTAAATTCACTACGGTACTTGAACTGGTTCACGCCATTTATGTCGCCTCATCTGGAAATAGGTGTGCCTGGAAGCACCCAGGGAGTGGAGCAGAAAGGAAGATGTTTCTGGAGTCAGGCTGTAGGTAGATGAGGTGTGGCATATCTCAGACCCACACACATCTTTGGAGTGTCTGCAGATGACCGTTAGTCTGGAAAGGTTTTGCTTTTTTAATAGTTTTCGCAAACCTAGAAATAGCTTGCAAAAGACAACAGGGCTCTAGGTTGTTCCACACCAAAATCAACTGTCCCCAACAGCTGAGCAAAATGGCTGGGATTTATGGAAAAAGACAGGGCTCCATCATGTATCTTGGTGTGCCTGGCAAAATTTAGGAAGATCCCAACACCACTGACAGCTCAGATAGGATGGCGGGGCGAGTTAGAGTGCCCACTCCGAGTGGGACCAGGTCACTCTTCCCACCAGCATACCCCATGAGCTGCACGGGACACACAGACAGGCCAGGAGGTCTCGTGGCTTGGCCATGCCAACCGTATGACTGTGAGCCCTCAGACTTGCTGGGACGTGGGCAAGGAGGGAGCTAACAAAGAGCCTCTGCAACGCCATGGGGGCTCAGCCCTACTGCGTGCAGAGCTGCTCCCTTGTGCAGGAGGTCGCTGCCCCTGGGCATCAGTAGAGAAAGGCACGATAAAACCACAGGCCAGACAACGGGTTACCCCTTGCAAATGCAACTGGCACTGGCGACAAGGGGCACATCAATTTTAGATCACAAAGGGAAAGTTGCTTTTGCTAACAGCTCCTCTGTCCAGCTCTGCAGCCCTCAGCACTGGAAAGACATGGACCTGCTGGAGACAGTCCAGAGGAGGGCCACAAAAATGATCAGAGGGATGGAGCACCTCTCCTGTGAGGACAGGCTGAGAGGGTTGGGGTTGTTCAGCCTGGAGAAGAGTAGGTTTTGGGGAGACCTTACTACAGCCTTCCAGTACTTACAGGGGGCTCATAAGAAAGCCTTTTTCTTATAGAGGACAGACTTTTTAGCAGTGTCTGTAGTGACAGAACAAGGGGTAACGGTTTGAAACTAAAAGAAGGCAAATTTAGACTAGATCTAAGGAAGAAATTTTTCACAGTGAGGGTGGTGAAACACTGGCACAGGTTGCCCAGAGAGGTGGTAGATGCCCCATCCCTGGGAACATTCAAGGTCAGGTTGGACAGGGCTCTGAGCAACCTGGTCTAGTTGAAGATGTCCCTGCTCCTTGCAGGGGGGTTGGACTAGATGACCCTTCCAACCCAAAGATTCTATGGTTCTATGATTCTTCTCCCTGGGCACTGGGATGGACAAACCCCTTGGCTGATATCCTTGACAACAATTTTTCAGGCAACCTCTTCTGAAAAGGAGACAGGAAATTGAGTTAAAATTATCCAAGTATGCCATGGCCTGACATCTGCAATGCTGCCCTCTCCCCTTTCCAGCTGGCTCTTCTCTCCCACCCTCCCCGCCTGCAGCTGTGGAAGGAGTAGTCTGTCCAGAGGAAGTGGACATATGGACAGGAGACTGGGGAGGACTACAGTAACACTGGGTTAACATCAGCTCATGTTGCCACAAAGCATGTCCCTGCATATCTCACCTCCTCCAACCCCACCAGATGAGCTGTCATCGCCGTGAAGGGCTTAAGGGCCACATCCTAGCCTTTCTCACATGGTCTCACACTTGCGCACTGGTCACAAATAATCTGTTTCAGATTTCAGAAACCCTCTCTTTTGTCTTCAAAGGCTGACATTTATTCTCATAGAATATTTGCACAAGGATGAACAGCAAATACTTTTATTTAAATAAAAAAAACATTGTAAGTCATTTGCAAATAATATATTGAGAAGAAAAAGAGGTTAAATCACACTGCCTGAACTAGCATTCACTCACCCATCTCCAGTCCCAAAACACAAAGCAATTCTTGCACCGCAGCCCAAGTGTTAGCTACATCAGAAACCACAAGCTGACTGCTTTTTCTGCCTTTGCAGTTTTCTCTCTCCACCCAGTTTCTGTCTATGAGCCACCAAGACTGTAATTATGTAGGACTATCCCTTGGAGAAAATGGCCAGGACAAAGTACCTGAAGTCTGGGCAACAGCATTCCTACTGAAAAAAATCCCCAAGGAGACAGTCTGATTCTAGATTCACATTCACAGTTTCACATTAAAAAAAAAAAATTTAAAAAATCACGACTTCTGACTGTTTCCCTCATATTACTATACACCCAACACTCTTAACTCCCTCCCTCCAAGGACCCATCAAGATGTTCCCCTAACCCAAAAGGGAGGCAAACAATCAGACTCAGATGAACAAGACCCATGTTATCAGTTCAGCAGAGGAAAGCTCAGGCAACACGGTTTTAGGTGTAAAATGCGGGACACCAGAAATTCCCGGTGGCGGTAACGTCCTAAAGCACCAGGGCTGTGCTTATCTCGCAGCCCCGGCAGCTGCTCAGCTCAGCCAAGAGTAAAGCGCAGGCTGGGGCCCTAAGGTAGGATTTTGCATTTGGACTCTGCTTTTCAGCAAAGTACAAAAGGAAAGAAACAAAAAATACTAGTGCATTTAGTTTTCCCCAAGCTGCTCCGCACTTCCAGCATGTCCCATCACGGCCGTGCTCCCCGAGCTCAGCCTCGTGGCACGAAGAGCTCCGGCACCTCCGTCACAGCGATCCCGAAGACTTCTGGGAGGTGACCCCCTCCCTGCTGCTGCTGTATTTCTTAATTCTCCCAAGCTCCCTCGAACCTCAGGGACCCTTTCCTCCTCCAACACTCTCCGTGGGATTTGCCCTCCGCTGTAAACAGATCATCTTGCTGGATATTCCTAGAATAACACAGCCCCCCGGATGGCTTGTGGCTAGCCACCAGATACAACTGCGGCAGAAACTATTAATAACTCCCAGACAAGCCTTCACCATTGCAGCTGGCTGCTAGGAGGAGAAGCAAATAAATAAAAACCAACATATCTACTTATATACCCAAATTTCCAGGTGGTTACTAGACACAAACTTCTAAGAGCTGCGAGCCCTTCCTACGGGCTACGTACACTTCTCACCCCAATTAGAGCACTTCGGATTCCGCGCCAGCTGAAACGGCCCAGGCTAAGCCCGCGCTTGCTCCTGGCTGGGTTTTCAACACGGAGCACCCTTTCTTGACTGTCTTTGCTGTCAGCAGTGAGGGAGGAAGCACCAGGTGAAAACGCAGCTTATGAGAGAACAGCAGATGAAGCGGCGCGCGGAAGGAAAGGTTATCACGCGCGCCGCAGTGCACAGACAACCGCCAGCTGATGTAAACGCGGCACAGAGTGGAAGGGAAGGAAAAATCTATTTTCCTCTCTGGAGAAATCCAATCCACTGCCAAGCAGAAAGCAGTAATAGACTGAACCTCCAGTGGTCGAGTAAGAAAAATGGGATTATTTTCCCCCAACAGCACAACAGGACAAAAGTTACTCAAAAATACATCTCTGAGGTGACACCGGTGCTCCTGCAAAGGTACATATCATATATCATACATATCATAGGTTTGGTGAGGGTCTCTTTTTAAACACACACTTTTTCTATCTAATTTATATCTAATTAGCACTTTTAATGTATGTCAAATCAGTCATCCGTCCACAGACAAAACCCGAGCTGACGGAGCCCTCGGGCTGGCTCCAGGGCAGGCAGCCAGCATGGCCCCTCACCAGATGTGCAGCGGCACTCTTCACATCTGGCCTGGATAGATATCCCCCACCTACTGGATGGAGCCATCGGATAGGTGGGTATCTGATCAGAATAGGTATCTTCCTCACCAAAACTACATCAGACATTCATTTTGTACGCAAGTACCGGGATAGCGCTAAAAGTGATGCCAGGAAAAACACCCTTTGCATATGCTACTTAGCCTCTGCTGCTGCGAACACTACAACGCGCACAGAGAGGCGTAGCATGAAAAAAAGTAAACATGGCTACACCCCTCAACCAAAACACAAGGTGCAACCCTCCCTCTCTCTACTTTCCCCACGCCTGACTCCCTCCTGTAAGGCACAAATGAGTAATGCGCCAACCCGGTTTCAGCCGTGGTACCGCTCAGCTGTGTCAGGACATTTCAGGAGAAGCTCTCCTCCCAGCTGCCATCAGCC
>NW_010528561.1:47995-48246 GCF_000687285.1 Phaethon lepturus | reverse complement strand
GGGGTAGCGCACGGCCGGGCTACTTGAAGCGTTAGCAGCGTTCGCTTGGGGCGCGGAGACGGTCCGTAGAGCGGGAAGTTCCCCGGAATTTCGGCTCCTTCCGAAATGCGGGTTAAATAGCGATTAAATCTGTTCTGCCTCGCGCTCTTGGGCCGCACAGGGTGCGCTCTTTTACTTCTAATTACTGCCCTACCGCCTCATCGATCCTAAGAGGGGACTCGCTCCTGAGCAGTGTTATGGCTTTTACTGTG
>NW_010528561.1:9127-47947 GCF_000687285.1 Phaethon lepturus | reverse complement strand
GACGGCCGAGTGGGGTGGACCCACGGCAGGAGCGGGGGGGAATTTGGTCCCGTGGAGTAGGAACTGGAGCCGTGTCTCACTTCCGAGTGGGAGGCTTTCTTCTGCAGGGGTAAGTGGGACCGTTCAGGCCTTTCAGACGTTAAACGGGCCACTTCGGAAGACAGCTATTGTAAACGGATTCTTTCAATTATCTTTCTAATTACCCAGGAAGATACACAAGAACAGGCTTTTGTAAGTTTTCTGTGGTTTTAAAGTCTAAAGGGCATAGACTTGTCTGCAGCATTTTGAATTCTTAGTCGAGGCTGGACTGCCTAGCAGGCTCTTTACCTGATCTGTGGTGACCAGAAAACGCTCCGCCTCTGTCGTGAATAGATTCAGTCTTTCATTTAGGCTATATCTCCTATACGTATTCCTCCAGCCACTAATACAGTACTGGGCCAAAGCAGAGGTTTGTTGCTAGTTTCAACAAAGTCTTCAACTGTTTTTTAAAAAACAACCAAAAAACCCACCCCAAACAAAAACAAAAACAAAAAAGATAAAAATATTTTAGGCCCAAGTCTGAAGATGTAAAAGCAGTGCTATATAATTTCAGCTAATTTCAAAGGTAGTTCATGGAGGAGGGACAAAGCCACTCCTGTGCTTGGAAAACTGAAATCCTTTTACCTTTTATTAGCTCCACCAAATTTAATCAGATTATCTGTAATGAACACTTGGCCCTGGTTTGTGTTGTGTTGTTTTTTTTTTCTCTGTGTGTGTTGGTTTTTTTTTGGTTTTGTGTATGTTGTTTTTTTTTTAAAACGGGGGTTTCAGAGCTATTTAGTTGGGCATATGGATGCCTCCTCTAATCTTAGGGACCAACAGGCAGGCTAGTGAACTTGCATCTCTGTCAGTCCAAAAGTTCTTTCCTATCTTTAATGGATGGTGATCCATTTAAAGTGTTCACCATATCTTCACTGGCTGCATCCAGGGAATAATCAGTGTAGGGTGAATGTTGTTCTCTGTCGCAGTCTGAAAAAGTGAACAGTTATTGCTTGCAGGTTCTTCTGGGCAGGGCATTCCCAATATGGCAAATCTGTGTCACTACCACCTCCACCCCCCCAAAAAAAAACAAACAAACCACAAACAAAAACGCTGGATGGGAGATAAAGTGGCTGCAGAATATTGTACTCTGGTTATGCCTTTCTAGTTCAACAGCCTACAAAGTACCTTACTGCATGCTTTTTGGGAGCAGAGTCAGATCAGGGCAATAGGCAAACGATGCAGCTGAAGATGTAGGTAAACAAAGCTTCTGTTTTTAATGGTAGTTGGAATGGTAGTATTGAGAAAAAATAGGTTGAGTTATTGGACAGGCAGAGGAGTGATTTTTATCTTCCCCTAGTGAAAGTCTGGAATGGAACAAGATGCTGTTGGCTCCTGTTGTCATACAGGTTTCAGAATTTATAGTAAAAACCAGCCATTTGTGCATAAGCTACAGTTTCAAGATGTCATCAGGAAAAAAAAATCACTGTGAACAATGTTGATATAATATCTATGGCTTCCACTTAGCACAAGCTTGAATAACTTCACAACTGTATCGCGGACAAATTCTTTAAAAATGAAAGCCAGTTTGTGAAACGCAGGTCTTTAGGAAGAGATACATTGTACTGCATATCTTCTCACTTTAGAAGTAAATGGTTTAGTATCATTCATAAATTCCCTTGCCTGTTCAGATAACATCCTTAAGTTGTTTCTGAAGGAACGAGTACTGTATCTAATGCTGTGCATCAGGTTTCACTGTCAGTTCTACTAATCTATTTCCTTCCACTTTAGTGATTTCTCTCTTTTATGTATAGATCTAGTGTAATTTTTGGTCTGCAAAGTACTATTTTAAAATCCAGTAATACAGAACGATAGAGTAGAGACTAAGATTAGTTTATAAGGTATTTGTTAATCTCATTTGGGTTCATTAAACTTACTTCTAAGAACTAAATTTTGTGAAAGATTCACAGGAACTCATCCAGTTATTTTGCATGACTTGCAAGAAGAAAAGCTTAGAAATCAAACTGTGAGCCAGTCATTACTAGTTGCTTAAAAATATCCTGTGATGCACTAAACAGTAGGTCACCTATTCTGAAAAGCTCAGCTTTTATTTAAAATGCAACTTGCTGTAATTTGTCTTGGTAATAGGAAAAGTGTTTTGAGTTGCTTAAGTTGATTTAAATACTGATTGTAAATCTGCTATTGTGTAACTTCAGTTGTCATACTCCTTTTATAACTATGTGTACTTGGAAGTGTAATGCCAAGCCTTTAGATGAATAAGGGTAAGGCAGAGGACCTGGATATCGTAATCCTGCAGTGTTATGTATCATGATTTCTAAGTTTATTCCTGTGACACAGTAAGCTATTGCTTTGGGTTGTAGGCCAGGGTTTTGGAACTACTGTGGTAAGGACTGTTGACAAAAATGCCTGCTTTTTCAGATGGAGGCAGGATCTGGATTACCCATGCTCCAGCAGCTATGGTCCCCTTTCTTGGGTTATCCTTTCTTTTTCCAATGGCTAAAATAAGCCTGCTTTTTCTTAGAACTTGGTATTTTTTTATGCAACAGACTGTGATCTTAAACACTGATTTGAAGACCACATGCAACTTAAATAAAATATCCGATCCAGCCCACTAGGGTATACTATAATTAAAATTTGTACTTTTTCTCATCAGTTAGAAATACATTTCTATATTTTCTCGAGCATGTTCCATCTTGTGTAATTATTCATATTGTCTTTGTTTTGTAGAAGCGTTAAAGGAAATAGATGATGTCTATGAAAAATACAAGTCAGAAAATGATCCTGTTCAGAAGAAGCGCTTGCAGCAGCATCTTCAGCGTGCATTAATCAACAGCCAAGAACTTGGAGACGAAAAGATTCAAATAGTTACTCAGATGCTAGAACTGGTAGAGAATAGAGCCCGGCAAATGGAAACACACTCTCAGTGTTTTCAAGATCTGTCTGAGAACGAAAAGCCTCTAGAAAAGGCAAAGATGGAGTCCTGCCAACCAGAGAGATCTTCACGTAGACCTCGTCGCCAGCGAACGAGCGAAAGCCGTGATCTGTGCCATATAGCAAATGGTATTGATGACTGCGATGATCAGCCACCTAAAGAAAAAAGGTCTAAATCTTCCAAGAAGAAAAAACGCTCCAAAGCCAAACAAGAGAGAGATGTTTCACCTGTAGAATTTGCAATTGATCCAAATGAACCAACTTACTGCTTATGCAACCAAGTGTCTTACGGCGAAATGATAGGATGTGATAACGAACAGTGTCCTATTGAGTGGTTCCACTTTTCGTGTGTTGGACTCACCTACAAACCAAAGGGGAAATGGTATTGCCCCAAGTGCAGAGGAGACAATGAGAAAACGATGGACAAATGTACTGACAAATCAAAAAAGGATAGAAGATCGAGGTAGTGAAAGCAATTCATGTTTTAAAGAGTTGCTCCTTTTATATTAAAATGTCTAATTTCCAGAGAACGCTGTTTTAGGAAATGCATAAGACTATGCAATAATTTTTAATCTATAATATTAATGGAGTATTAAAAGCTGTTATACCTTCTGTGATCTTTAACTTTCTGCACTGAATAACCAAATAATTGAAACAGGGTGGCTTCAGACCTTCACAGAAGACATTACAAGCATATGGCGCTTGGTTTCAATTTAACCCCATTAGTATTTTAAAGAACATTGTGAATCTTGAAATAACGGTGATGGGAAAGATACTGAAGAACTTTTCATGTACGGGAAAGGTGTTGAAAGGCCTCACATAACCGCTAGAATCTTAACGACTGAATTTGTTGTTTATCCCAGGTCTAAGTTTTCAGTTTTTATGTTAACATCACACATTTGGAATTAGGGTTTTTGAATTTAGCTGTAACTGTAAAAGTCTTCCGAGCTAAAAGCAGACCTCTTCAGTGACTTTCGTATGACCAGTATGTTATTTCAAGGAAGAAAATACCACTAACTTAAGCTTTTTTTTGTCAATATTAAACTCTTGTCTTTGTGACTTTACACTTGGGAGTCAATTTTTGGATATGGTAGAATTATGGTGTATATGCAGTTTTGCATATTAGTAGGTTTTGTTTGGGTTCTGTTGAGCATCCTGATGTGGTTTTTATTGTTTAAGATGGTCTCTCTAATGCCAAAACTATTTCCTTGATTGTTTAGGTCTTGCCACTGCCTATACAAGCCTTGAAGTGGTAGAAGGATCCCTTGAGAGGAGGGGATATTGACATCTCGGGGAACAGAAATTGCAAATGTGATGAAATGTATGCCATACTCTCTAGAGAGCTGAAACATGACTGGTATTCTCTGGGATGTAAACTTCGCTTTTCCTTAACTGGTGTTTGTGGACATGTGTGGCCACACCTGGGTTTAGGCACAGCACTGCAGTTCTTGGACTTAGGCAACTATCTAAAAAGCCTGAAGGCAAAAGCTTTCAATGAAAGTTTTGATAGATAATTAAAAAAACATAAGCATGACTGGCACAGAGCCAGTAGACAAATGCCAACAGGTGTGACAGGCTACGTAATGGTGGTGTCCTGAAGTATGCCAGTGGTGCTTAAACACTACTTGGATGGTAGTTAAAAGTGAACTTCTTCATAACACACAACCCTCCCTTTCCCCCTGCTCCCCTTAGAGGAGGTGGAAAAAAGATGAGGACAGCTGTTCCTGCTCCTTTGCAATGGGAGACGCTAACAGAGAAGTCAGTGGTATACCAAAACTTGCACTTGGGGTTCCTCTTCAACAGTGTTCTTCCTTGAGACTGCCCATGCCCTGGGAGGCTTGGCAAGGCAGGCAGAGCAGCTCTGCAGGGCTGTGTGCGGGGTTTTATCTCCAGGTGGGCTGCAAGCACTCGGAACTCCCCAGAGGGCTCTGGTCTTTGCTACTTGACAGCACGGAGGGAGAAAGCGACACCGTCTCTGGCCAAGCCAGATTGAAAAGCCGTTGTGCTGAGTTGAGAGCAGCCCAGAGGGCAGATGAGCAAAAGCAAGCCACGACAGACGAATGCCATCAAAACTCCCCTCTGCGTCTCCACTAGAGGGCTGTGCGGCCGGGGCTGGAGCACTGGATGCACTGCGCTTGGCATAAAGAAAGCCTCGGTGCTGTCTAGCCAGATGGTATGAATCAATGCACAGGACTCTAAATATTACAAGCTACGTAAAATACTGAGACTGTTTCCACAGTTATAATCTGATTCCTTAACAGGATTTAGCATTCACAAGTAATACTAGTTAACATATGGCAAGGGAGTATAAAGCCAGTGTTTTGAATTTTTGCTCTAAAATCATAGGTTTATTAAGTGGACTAGCTCCACTGGGGAGACCTGTAAGCAGACACAGTAAGCAAACAGGCCTTGCAGGAAGCTACTGTAAGGACTCTGACCATCAGCAGGGTAGGAGAGAAGGTAAACCTTATCCCAAGGCCCTGTCTTGTTTTCCAGGCCTAGTGGCTAATCTGAGGTTGCAAAAATAGGCTTCTTGAGGGGGCTGGGTCATGGCTACTGATGGAGAATGATCAGGCCAGCTGGTGGAGACAAGTGTTGTAAGTCCTCTGTGCATTTTACTCCTTTTTCTATTTGTTACAGCTTAACGATTCTTAAACCTCCTTCTTGGGAAGACGGGCTGGGGATTGTATCAACATCTCATGTCTACCTAAAATGGTGATACTCCCTTGTATTAAAAAACAAATATCACTTAAACGCTGAAGTTGCAGGATAAAGTACAAGTGAAATTGTAACTATTAACATTACTCTTTTTATCTTGAAATGTGTGGCTTGAATTTCTACTGGCTAAATCAAGAATACTTTTTTCCAAGGCAGAGGAGAAAGCTGGGAGCCTTATATAATTGTTCATCTGGAATAACTGCTGTAGTAGGAAGTGTATGTTGTGGTGTTACAGAAAGAAAATTTTAGATTCTGAAAGCGGTCCAGATAAATATCTCTAATACAGGGATGCTTTCTTCTATGCTAATCGCCCTTCTAGTAGGGAATATGAATTCTCAAGGTTTCTAATTAAGATATTGCTGGGGAAATGGCACTTGCTTGCCTAACACATGAAATTGCTCAAATGCAGAAATAATTCAGTTCATAAGCAGATTAGCAGTGTGCCTCAAATATACACGGGTGCATCTAAAATTACTACTTTTAAATACTCTGGCTAATCTGTTGTTAAAATGTACATAAGAAAAGATCCGATGTTACCTGGCATTTAGCATTTCACCACCTTTTTTAACCAAACCCAGATTTTGTAATTTTGCATCTGTTTTCACAGAAGATCAATGGTAATTGCTGAAGATGCACATAAGATGCTAGTATGAAATCTGAAAGGTAAGGAGAGAACTCTTACATTGCTTCTTAAAGGGATGAACCTCACTAGTGAAGTGAAAATGAAAAGTAAACACTGTAAACCAGTTCATCTTCAAGATACTTGTTGACTACTATGAAGTAAGTCCAGCTTCCTGCAAAAAAAAAAAATCTGGGGAACAAACACTTTGGAAATTGATAGAAGCGTATGTAACTACACAGGAAGCTGCTCCTTTGTGAAAATTAATGCAGCATCCTAATTCAGCACAGGTTACATTTTGTTTTCTTGAAGGTTATGAAAATATGGTGCACTTCTAAGTTCTTGCTTTTTGCCTTTCAGTTTTGAAGTAATGCAAGTTCATCAGCAGCAAAAGGTCCCCATAAACTATTTCAAAGAAATGGTATTGGAGCAAGAGTGTTTCTTGATCATTGTCCCATGGACCAGTTTTTTATTAATCATGACAAAATAAAGTTTGGTATGATTAAAGCAAAACAAAAAATAACCTAATAGAAAGCTTACTGCTTTGAAAGCAAAATAAGCAATTTAATAATATTTGCTGTCTGTATTATAAAGCCATCTTGCTATCTCCAGCAGTTACTGCATTTTTTTTTTTTGACCCTGGAATTCTGGCAGGTCTGGAATAGTACACAAGATGTGTATTACCTTATTCAGTACAGTTAGTTACCAGCCATGATAGGTACAAATTCTTTTAAGTGTAGTTTTCTGCATGCTGTTTTATGTTCATACCTGTTGATTACTAAGCAGCACAATGAGAATATCTCTACATTTAAACTAGTTTTAACTGTATTTCCCTGACAAGCATTAACTAATCTACACATCCATAAATGGTAATGTAGTCCTGACAAGTCTTGAGTACAGATGGGTGGTAAGTGAAATGCCCCATTCTTCCCCAAAGTTATCTAAGGATTTTCCATTTTGAGTGTTCTTTTAAAGCTTTTGTGGGCCTTTGTAAAGAAGATGGAGTTTCCTTACTTTGAAGACTTCTTCATTTAAAAGTCTCTAACTTCAGCTTGAAGGGAACTACTACAGTTTGAATTCATACTTAAAAATGAGTAGTTTGGCACTTCTGTAGCTTGTACCGTTTCTGACTACAACAGATCTGATTCTTACAGTCTTAATCAGGGTTTTTATTTTTTAGGTGCAGATGGGCCGAACTGCACCCTGTTTGGTCTCCCTTAAAGCCCAACCAGTCCATCGGGACAAAACTGCAGCAATTGTTGCACCAGCAAGTCAAGGTCCTAGAGTTCTTTCTCCCTCTTACCTACATACATATTTCTTTTATTAAGAGGTCTTATCTCCAGTAGCAAGTCTTTGACATTGGCATCTCAGACTGAAAAAATACCGCAGGTTTCATATAAAAGCCCAACTTGCTTTAAATGCTGCAGTCTAATCTAGACCTTTTTTTTTCCCCCATACATACCTGAATCTAACAGAGCAATGATAAAAGTTCCTGGAGATCGTGAAGATACTTTATTACATCAGGTAATATGTCTGAAGTTCTTCTATTGCATATTTCAAAGCCAATGCTATCTTGGTAGCTACTGCTTATTGAAGCCTGCTTTAAACTCAACTGACATATGTATTAGTCCCAAAAGGCAGCCTATATACTCAGTCTCAGCAAAGAAATGTATTGTGGGCAAAGAAAAGCAACTTGTTTATGCTATAGCTTACATGTAGCATATCTTCCTCTGTCAAGCCTAGCAACCCTGGCTCGTCTCTGCAGAGGAGACTCGAGGCAGGCCAAGTATGGTTTGACCTGTGGAATGCCTCAGACCAGGCAAATGAACCAAGATGTACGTTGGGAAGGTCTGTGCTAGACCAGTCGGATGAGGTTAGGAAAGTAGTGCTTGCTGTTTTGTGAGAGCTTCCTGTAGGAGCCTAACTCAGGAAAGGTTGAAAACCTTGAACGGAGATGCGTTTCTCCCTGCAGTTCAGAGTAAAGCATCTGTTCTTGAGGATATGCACTTACCTTATTCACCTCACCTCTCAAAAGTTCTTCTTAGCTACTTTAAGTAATTTCCTTAACTGTTTTGGCTTTCTGAATCTTACTCACAGTGCATAGCTTTTCTTGGGCACAGTGAACAGTTAAGTCTCTGTATATCTGTCTCAAGGAGGATCTCTGATATCTTAGTGTTTTTAATTGTTGGACAGTCTAGTTTTCTTCAGGTTCTGGCTGCTAGTGGATGCTTCTCTAAAGAAGTCTTTTTTTCTTCAGTGGAACAGACAGTTGGTTTTGCATTTGACAGCAGGGCTGTCACTCAGACCCACAAGAATTGTTTTTCTGTCCAGTGCTAGTTAGGTAAGATATTTTGCTGTCAGTGGTAAAACCAGGTGTGCAACTGTTCAAATACCACAGGCTTAACATATCCTAGAGGGAAAAAGATGTTTATTTTTTACTATTATCATGCCTCTTCTATAATACATGCCATGAAAGAGTTGAAAAAGTTTGAAATTGTGTCTTTTGTGCCAATTTTTCTGATTACCCTGAAGTCTTTGGAACAGCTTGAGGATTATGGATTTCCACTACAGCTGGCCAGTAAACAGTTCTATTTAGTGAAAATTTTGGCAAATTTTTCATTAAATGAAGCTGTCATTTGCCTTTGAATCCAAGTCTTTTCGAAAGATCAAGCTCATATTGCATCTGGATCCTTTCTGATTTTCAGTTGGGGTAGGGTAGGAGTTCTAAAAGCTTATTTTGACAAATTCTGCATTTTTTTCCACCTATGTCTGCATTCTTTTGGTTTACCTGGTACGGCAAGTTCAGTTTTAAGGAAGTCGGCGATGTTTTAACTGCAAGTACTAGACTGGACTGCATCTCTGTTCTGCTGCAACTGTGTTCTAGCAGAACATGACTATAGCATGGCCAATTTCTTACTTCGAGATGCACTTCACGTATTGCACACATTTTTTCTTAAATATACATCAAGGAAGTTAAGTAGCATACACACAGATTCAAGCTGTAATTATGTCCCAAAGGCCCGTTTTTCAGTGTAGGGATTAACGCTTAGTAGGCACGTAGAAAATAAAATTCTCCCCAAAGTTTTGCTTTTGCATAGTTATGGAGTGCCTCCACAGAAAATGGTAAAACTGGTGAATGAATTTCATGATCAGCTGTGCACATCAAGACTAGTAGAAAGTTACAGTTGATAGTTGGGAGGAGTGGGGAGGAAGCATCTTGGCTACTTCTGTGGTTGAATGTAGTGTGATTTAAGAAACCTTAAAAGGAAACTTTCATCTCCTGCCGAGAAACAGAATAAAATAAAAAGAATCTAGAACCTTTGAGAATAACTTTCAGTAGAGAAATTAGGATAAAATCCTGTCCCAATTTAAATAAAATTCTGTTGAGCAGGGTTCTATCCAGCATACAGATTTCCAGCTTCCTTTGACTAAAGCCTAAAAAAAGATTAAAGCTCCATGGCAACTGCTATCTTAACTCCTGACAGCCATAGTATAAATTACATCTTGAAAACCTAATACTGAAAGTTTTATTTAGGTCACCAGTCAGGGTGGGAAATGGTAGACTTATAGATACCACCCCAAACTTCATTTTGGCCCTGCATGGTCTCAGTGAGGCAGAGATTTTTGTTGGAGGCAAATCAGATGCTATGTAATTATATGCAGTGTGAATTTAAAAATCTGACAAGTTTTAGGTGTGTAAATTTGTTTCTTACTTTTGAGGAAAAGACTGCAATTTGCTCGCAACTGTAACCTTCCAGTGAGGAATACAGCAAAGTTCATCTGGGGGACAGCACCCCAGACAGAACTACGTGAGATAACCACAGTAGCTGCATTTGCTGGCAGTGGAGGAACAGTATCAGTTGGTTGGTTGATTTTTTTTTTTTTTTTATGGAGAGGGGAGGGAGATTGGACAGAGGTTGTACAATTAATTCATTTGCCCACGGGTGCCCCGGCTTTCATACTTGCGCCATAGAAGCTACACGTCTCTTTCGAGCTTGTATGGAGATACTGCTTTCTTGCTGTTTGAGGTTAACAACGAATAGGTCATTATTTTGAGTGGTAGAAATGAATATAAAACATTAAAAGTCCAGAGTAAAGGGAACCTGTGGCAAACAACAACAAAAACCCCCGAACTTCTGCTATTTGCATGAACATTATCTGTCACTGTCATTTCCTTAGTTCCATTTTCTTGTTCTTTGGCTATTTTTGACCCTGTCCTCTCTGGACTATGTGCTTTTCAGGCCTTGAAGAATGCCTTTAATTGTTGTCTGAGGAACACTTTATCAGAGCCGTTAAAATAGCCTGGTGCCTGAGACAAGGAGGGATTGGTGACCAGAGTCATTGATCCTGCTCTCCGGTGCAGGGACAAAAAGGGGGCCTGCATGCTCCCTACTCTGCCAGCAGCTTCTGGGCAGACACAGAATTATTCCGAGGCTCCTTTTGACCTCATCAGATAAAGTTTAAGTCCTCAATATCCTATTTAAAAGGAGAAAGTACCCATCATTTCTCAAATAAAAATAAAACTGAGAGAATACCAAAACCATACTAGCATTACCAGTATAATAAAGAGTTTTACAGACCTGCAAGTAGGACTGGTTTTGCCCTTTCCTCCAGCAGCTGGAGTTTGTTGATTGCAGTGTGACATATGCCTTCATAACCTGGAATAGTGGTATGCTGGTGTTCAGATAGGCTCTAAACTTTTATCCTGTGAACAGATAACAAAAACATACTCGGATACGTATAAATAGTAAATTCTATAAGAAAAAAAATATTTTTTTTTTTCCCCAAAGATGTGATATTGAGATGCTAACAAACAATTGTATTGTCAATTGAACACAGTTGTATAAGTTAACCAGTAGAGCTGGGACACGGGATGCAAGATAATCTCACTATTAAATGGCTTTTGGGAGAGTTTTTAAGAAGCTTAAAAAAATGGTAAATTACTTGGATTTCTGAGTATCAGAAACTGGAATTTCTGCATCAGTGAAGAACTCTTCATATTAATTTCATAAAACTTGGAAATGTTGCATAATAATCAAATTCATACAGAAACAATTTTCTAAAATAAAAATTTTCAAAATAAAAATTTTCTAAATAAAAATACATACTTCGTTGACTATGATTTTTCAATGCAGTAATCCGTAATCTAATGATACTATAGACCAGAGTGGCAAATTCATCTATGTTATGATTACATTTTATTTAGCAATAGAAGGTAAGAAAAATTTTGAGTCTTTCCCCTCTTAGGCTCTTACAATATTTGTAGTAAACTGCAAAAGTACTTCTGGATGACTTTATGTAAAAAAAAAAAAAAAAAAAAAAATTGCAATAAAATCTGTGATTATCATACCAGAGCTATTCTGAACTCCACTTCAGAGGACATACCTCCCCCTTCCCCAAGCGCCGCTGGATCAGGTAAGTTAACAGAGTATGAGAATGAATGTGTTCATTCTCACGCCTGTGCAGCAGCTCCCTGCTTGCTGGGGGGAACGCACTTAATGCACGAGCTGATGGAGCATTACAAGCCACAAGGCTGGTCCTCCTGCAAACATGCCATGCGCTTTTGAGACCTGCTTGAGGATAAAATACAATGCTCCCTTGACAAGTGACATTTTAAGTATTTAAATTTTTCTTTAGAGAAATCCTGAATGTTTTGTCATGTGCTTGTGGCTCTTGCCATGGAGACAGAATTGGTTTGGGGGAAGCAGGTCAAATACGTCTTGTCTTCAATAATTTTTTTTTTTTTTTTGCTAACACTTCTCTCTTGTATTTAATGACTTGTCATCTGTACTTGCTGGCATGAGGTACAACAGCAGAGAAGAAAGCACCCACAGATTTCAAAGGCTTGACTTTGTGGAGCGCACCAGAGTAACTAAGCTGCAGCTTCAGTAACTGCCAACTGTAAAAGGCTGTTAAAACTTACAAGAATTAAATGAACTGAAGAAGAAATGTAAAACTTTTCTTAGTAATTCAAATCATTCAAATCCCTCACAGGAGGAACATCCTGACTGTAACCAGAAACATTCCTGCATCTATTCTGTCTCTGGATGAAGGATTAAAAAAAATAATCATTAAATCCTCATTTTTTGGAATACAGCCTCCAGGCAGAAGTTTACTCAAAAAACTCAGTAGGAAAAAGTCATTATTAAATTAAGATCATGTTAGTATGCTTGCCAAAACAACAGATAATATGTCTCCTCCTTGAACCTTATGGCCAATGTAAATCTGCATATAGAGAGATGTAAAATGTGCCCAGATTATAGTCCTAGTTTTCCTTCTCACTAAAATCAACACAGCTGCTAAATGGAATTATCTGATTAATCTAAAAATGACATACTTCCATTCAGTTCTTTATAGCTGAAGTTAAGTTCTTTAGGCTGACTGTGCTTTCAAACACCTTTTATTTTCCCATTGATACAAAGGGTTGTTATTTTCTAACAGCTTGCACCTTTCTTCTCTGCCCATTTCTCCAAAGGTGTTGTGCAAACATGCTCTTCAGCAGATGCTTCATCTCCTATTCAACAGCCTGAATAACTGATAAGACTGAGGTGTGATTTTAAATCGTGGCCTTGGCAAAATACGGGCTCTGCACAAAGCAGGTTCTGTCTCCGTTCAAAACCTGGCTCTATCAAAAAAAATTTAAAAAGCCTTGAACACATAATGATGTTGAAACTGTTGATTTTTGTCTTGGATAGCAAAAAATGAGGAGAGACACTGGCTACAAGCTCCTCAACTACAGCCAGTCATGCAAATACCGACTAATGAGATGGCACTGTAAGACACTGTGTTTTCGGCAAAATGCCCAGGTTTCTACTGAAGGTTTAAGTGCATCAGCTGAAAGCACCCAAGATATCCTAGTTGAATTCATCTACCTCCAGGCTCTAAAACATGGCTAACCTTCTGCTGGGTCAGGGTTCTTAACACTCCATGTAAAGTAACTGAAGCAATAACTGTGGTATTGCTATTTCTGAACCATGTAGGAAGATGTAATATTTAATGGAGTGTTATGAGTTTCAGTTGAAGATGGTGCTGATATAAACAACTCCATTAAAATAGACTGTATAATAGCATTGGCATAGTTTCATTTCAGCTTATCATTTCAAGCAGATCTCTGTTTACACCTTAGATAAAACCCACTAGAGTTCACCATGTATGCTGTTATACTTGGAAAGATCATGAAAAGCACAACTACAGAGGCTGACCGGACTTCCAATAGCTCTAAATAAATAGTATGCATAGCTTCTCTCAGTTGTCTCCCATTACTACTGTGCAAGTCTTAAAAACACTAAGTTTCTTCTAAGTCTTATTTTGATACGAATATAGACACCGGAATCCTGTCACCTTCTACTGGAATCTCACTGGGTAGTTGGGGATGGCTGGCTGCCTTTACCACTAAATTTTCCCTAGATCCCTTTTTTCTGTTTGATGCTTGGGCTTCTAAATTGTACCTTCTTCAGACAGAGTCTCCCCGTGTTGTTTGTGTCACCGTGATTAGATTTTTACTCCAGAGTGGAATTATGATCATCATCTTCACCTGGGAGAAAAGGGGGCCATTCACAAATAGTCATACTTAAAACCTGAGTCCCTACTTAATAAAGATGACACACAACAAAGCCTAATTTCAAACAAATCATGCAACTCTTTAGTAGTAACTGCCCAATGTTCCTCCTCATTTTCAGTTTAGAACTTCAGAACATGTAAGCAGAAACTAATATATTTGTCATTCCAAACCATCATTTAAAACCACCATTTCTCTCATTTCTTAAGGTAGTAAAAACCTGGCAAGATGACCAACCATAGTTTTATGGTACTTAGTAGAAGGATGCATGTGAGTGGAAGAAAATGACGCAAGAGTCATTTTGTTTGAAAAGACAATTCAAAGTAATTTTTACAAACATGCAAAATCCTTGACTTATCAGCAGAAACACAAAATCTATTAAGTTATTCTTTGCATTTCATGAAATTACTTTATCAATCAGCATTAGCCAGCTTCCTCATTTTTCCTTTCTGAGAAAGTGATTTGGCAGAGGAGCTTGATGATTGTGGCATGTACCATTCATATAATAACAAAAGAGGAACGTATTCAGGAGTTTAACCATTTTCCATCATGACTCCACAACCAATTCCGCTAGCAGCATCTGTAATTGTCAGGCAGTATGCATCTGGCTCATTTTTCAATAATTTTTAAACCTAAAATTGAGAAAAATAGTAATTTTAGATATTTGTCAGATAAACATCTCTACTATTAATTTGATATGAGTCTTAAGGAATAGCACTTTAATGATTATTTGATATAGTACAACAATCAATGTTATTATCAATCAAAAACCCTACGATTTGAAGAGATTAAGATCAACATGTGACTGATTTCGCACCACTGCAAAAAAACCCCAAATCTTGTGAGATGAATAAATAGGAATGCTGTTTTAAGATATGTTTGTTAAGTAGTTCTATGCTATTCAGTTTTGGGAACCACACTTATAGGTGGAGAGAGTTCAAATAAGCAACAAGATATAGCAGAGGTATAGAAGACAATGACTTCTAATGAAAAATAGAACAAAGCCTGGAAACAAGAGGACTGAAGTCCATAGAGGAAAGGGACAATCTGTCTAAGTGAAAAGGACAATAATTAATGTCCTTGGGATGGAGCACTGAGGGTTTAAATAAGACACTAAGAAGAAAACAAAACAAAAAAGAACTGTCCAACCATAATGACAGTGAAGCACTGGAATATACTCCTTTGGAAAATAAAGATCTCCAGTGATGAAGATGCTACAGGACAGGCTAGACAATCATGTCAGCATTGGTTTAATTATAACTGATCCTGCCCTTGGGAAGGGGAAATGGATTGGATCAGCGGTTCTTGAACTGTGGGAAGGCACTGACCTATCCTTGGAGGCCCAGACAAAGCTCCAGGAGAATTTAATCTGATATTTCTCCTTCCTCCTACCTTTCCCCTGAAGATTCTCTCTGAAAATCATGTGAAGAACGTAGTATTTACTGTCAGCCAGCAGGACAGGAGGGGAGCAGAACCATCAGATCCATCCTACCTAAGGGCACATTTTGAGCATTGCTAGTGGCCAGCTGTGTTGACACTGGTTGCATGTTGCGTGTTCCTTGCATTCCCTTGGTGAAGGTGAGCTGAACTGTGTTGGAGGTTATGCTACCACAGCGGCACGAAGTCCCGCTGACTTTCAGGGGAAGGCTGACCTTTCTCTTGCCAGCGAAACCCAGATCCGCAACTGAGGAACATTTAAAGGCATGGGATGTGAGAAATGGTGCAATTTCCCAGGGTCATCCAGGCTAGGATCAGGGAGAGGAAGCTTCTGACGAGACCTGGTGATGCAGGCGATGGCTTCAGAACAGAACTACCCAGGGACAAGATTCTAGCTGTTGTACGGAAGTACCATCTATTTGCTGGAGTGAAAATAGAGATGTTTGTCTATATGAAGGGCCTGTCCTATTACAGTAGAAAGATAGGCCCAATAATAATCAGCTTCAGTACTGCTGAAATAAATGACCTCCTAAATAGATTTCCAGCTCTGCTTTCTATTTGTTGCATATGTAATTAATTAGTAACAAAATAATTACATTCTCCACACTCAGAGAAAATTTGGTAGATGTTCAGCTATTTTTAGCAGCAAACCTGGATACTATGCTTTGGTTTCTACCTAGTCAGGAAATACTGGAATAATGTTTCACAGTATTTTCTTTGATAAGTGTTAATTTTTGGTGGAAGGGACTGGCAAAATGAGTACATTAATTTTTAGCAACTAGAGAACATGTTCAGTAAGTAATCCTTACTGTGCTGATCATTTCTGAGTTAGTTTCATGCAAATATTCACCATCCAAACTCTTGGTTATTTTTATAAATACCACATCTAGCAGTCACTTTTCAACATGAAAAGTGCATTTAAGCTTACCAAAGAAAAAATACCTACCCTTCCTGTTTCTAAGTTCCACAGTATGAAATAGCCGATTTTCTCTTCAGTGTAGCTGGGAAGCACCAGATAGTGGCCAATGTAGGTCAAGGCAGTAGCATATAGAAAGAGGATGGATATTTTGGTTTCAGGAAGATGGACTTGGCACAGAGCTTCCAAACTGAACTCAGAAAGATGGTGTGTGTGGTATGAACACACTGTGACCTAGGGAGCAGGAGATCATCTGGCAAGTCAGTCACAAGCTCAAGAACTTTTCTGCAGATTTATGTCAGCACTCTTCTTTTTTATCCCATTTATATCTAATTAAAAATATGTACCCTTTTCTCAATCTTAGCGTATTTATTTATAGAAGCAGTTAAGTGCCATTGGTGTTGGTCAATGAACCTTAAAAACAAATGGACCTCTAGGCATAAGTCCTGTCATGTGGACACACAAATTATTGTATATGTACACATATACACTTGTAATAACTTCTCCAGCTGATCTGTCTGTTGACCCAATGCAGTGGTGACTGAGGAAATCAAGGTAAATCAGGTCAAGTGAACAAAGGGCTGAGTCTATCTACAGTAAGTCAGATGGGAAACTGTTCATAGGAAATCCAAACACAGCCCACCAGTGATATTTTATATATGCAGATGACAGTAAATAGCAAAGTTTATTAATAAAGTTTGCAAACTTGTGAAAAAAGGAATTCTGATTACAACACAATGAAAATGTAAAGTTCTTATTACAATTTAAAATTTGATCTTTAGGAAGAAAAACTATGGAATTCCCGATTATAAAATTAATCAGTGTAAATTAAGCAATCAAAAGGTGGACTTAATTATGATTATGACCCCAGAACACTTACTTATTCAAGACCTTCCTGATACCAGATCACAATGGAAACTATGGAGTGAAAACAAGATAGAAATAAGTGACGACATTAAAAAAAAGAAATACAAAGTAAGACAAAATAGCTTCTCAGCGTTCTAACAGTTGACAAAGCCATCAGTAATCAGAACTATATTTTGAGATTTGAGAGAAACTGTATAAATGAGATATATTAGGATATTTCTTACCTTTTCATCTCCACTAAGCAAGTACTAATCAATGGCATCATGTTTTTCACTAGCAAGTTCCTTTTTTCCATTCCTTGTTTTACCTTCTTCTCCATTCTCTTTTCCCGTCTTCATTTCCTCACACCTTTCCCATGGGGTCCAAAGTTCTGAAAAAATATTAAACATTGACATTTGTCAACTGATACAACCTTTTGATTACATTTATTGAAGCAAAATTCCTCAGAAGGAAGGATGCATAATGTACTTAATAGGTGATCACTACAATTTTAAGGCTTCTGGAAAACCGGCTTCCATCTCATTTTTTGTATATTGTAAGCAGGTGGTGATAGACTGCACCTTATATAACTACTGTGAACGGCAATGGTAGGTTCAAGATAAATTCCTTGCATTTATTTAGAAGCCAAAATAGGCTGTCTGCAACTCCAGACTCTAAGAGATGAATGGAAAGTGATGAGGAAAATTGTCAGTAAGCTTACCTTCCGTTCACCCAGGACTGCTTTGCCAGTGGACAAAACTTATGGGTTACAAATGAAAAAAAAAAAGATTGGAAACCAGTGGTTTAGGCTGATGTCTAGGTAGACAGTAATGCTACTTAAGTAGTATTCAACTGAGCATAGTCACAATTCCTCCTTCCCACTTCTCAGGCAGCTAGGGTCACCAATTCTTGCAGTTGAAGGTATATAATAATTGTACATCAGTCTTGTCTTCATCTCTTTGATCTCCCTGCTTCAAGACAAGGACACACTGGCTTTAAGGAAGGTTACAATTACCTCATTTATTTATTCCAATAATTCATATTTCAGTGCAAATCCATGGCCTGGACAACCAATACTTCAGCTCCAGCTCTCAGTGCTAAAGAAGTTAAAATTGCTCTTGCTCTCTTGCTCATTCTCCTTTTGGGTAGAGTCTGCTGGTACAGGTCCCTGATGGCCTTTGACAAGAAGATGGCCTGACAGAATAGGTTGCTCATGAGTTTTCTTTGTATTCTGGCTCAGGCCAACCCTTTACAAACCCAGTCTCTAAATTCCCAATGACAAAAAGGTCCCTGGCAAAACATCAGGATTCTTTGATATCACATGAATCATGTTCTGGGAACAGCACCAAAAGATCTTATCCAAACATTTCTCACAGACCTCTCAAACACTAGGGAAAACCAACTCAGTCCAACAGGCACAGGGCAGAATGAGTTGCATCTTTCTGCTCCAGTGAGGTCTTTGTAACTGTCAGAGGGTTTTATCCCCAGAAAGTGATGACTTTTCTCTTCCTCCATTTCTGGAAAATGGAGCCTTAGCTCACAGTTCGGGTCTCACAGTAGGTTTGAAATTAAGAAGTACAGCTGACCTTAACCAGACTTAAAGTTTCCACTCAGATACACAATATACTGTAAAGAAATGCTTATTTTCAAATTTTAACTTTATTTAGAGACACTTCCATGAGTATCTGACTGATTGTAAAAGAATGCCTTCATGCATTTATGCTAATGACTATCGTGACTCAAGAAAAAAAAAAAGATGGTCAACTGAACAATCTTTCTATTTAAAAGTATTTAGCAGTTAGTTGTACAGAGCATGAGCATATAATTTGCTTTATATGTAAAATTTTGTGGATGGTGCAGTCAGTGCCAGAAACCAACTCTTACCTATTCTCAGAGAGGCCAAGCAGTAGCCCTCCCTCAAGAATCCTGTACACTTTACTTTGGCAAAAGACTCTGTTAATTTATGACCTTTTGAAAAAGAAGTATGTGAAGAAACAGTCAGGTCATTACATCGTTCCTTGTCAAAGTAAAGATTCTTGAAGGAGGGCTACTGCTTGGTTTGTTTTTCTTACTTTTCACAGTGAAAAACTGGTCATTGATCTTTGCAGCCAAGTTTCACATTTGAAGGTAGTTCTCTCCACCACAAAAGGCTAACAAAGACGTTCAGGACAAACACCTACATATTTAAGGTTAAAGTGAAAAAAAGAAGCATTTGTAGCACAGGAATAGAATATTTGCAATTAACAAATGTATCTGTGGTTATTGTACTGGACTATCTTGTGAGGTTGCTTGAACGGTCTACCTGAATTTTGCTGTCCACCTTTTTGTTAAGTACACAAAAGCCAGGTATACAAACATCTACATTGGTGATCATTTCACTTTCTACGTGAAACACAGGGTGCTGATCACTATGTATAAAGCCTGATGTGATCTGGCTTTACAGAGAAGGTAGAAATTAGCAAAATTTTCTCTCTGCAACTGTTTTACTACAACAACTGTGTTCAGAAGCAATGGTTCCAGGTATCTTTTCCTGAGCTAAGCTGCACAGGATTTAAGGACTTGGACATTTTTTAGAATAAGCCATTGTTTGACTTTAATGTTATCAAATATATGTTTGAGTCTCATATTATTTACAAGAAGATATGAAATGTATATTGAATTATTAGATCTTTGATAATAGTATTCAGTTTACTGTTAAAGTATTGAGATAGCAACAGAAGCTTGAATTCAGCACTGAAAATCATATATTTGGTTTCCAGAATGTGGAGATTTTTAGGATTAGAGAGTACATTTCAGTGATAAGGAGCAATCATAACCTTTGGAATTTAATTTAAATTTTCTTAAAGTTCCACAAAATTCACATGAAATTTGGTTCAGATCTCTTGAATTCTCACAAGAATGAATATACTTGTTCACCACTTAAGCCCATCTTCTTTGACACATGATTGACTTCAGAGCGCTCAGGTCACTTGGTATTCATTTTTTTAACCACATGGCACACTGTTTTTCATTACAATCTTGTTACAGATGCTCATGTGAAACAGTAGGAAATTAAATAATGTACCATGGTAAAGTAGAAGAGATTATTGAAATAGAAATATGGAACAACAATATCAATAAGATTTCCATTTGCATGATCCTTTTAGAAATTAATCAATCCAAAGAAACAATTCTCCTTTATCTAACAAATGGCAACCGAAATGAAACCACTCACCTCCAATGAAGGTAACTTGGCCACATGCCTGTGGTCTTCAGATTCCAGAGTATTATCACAGTGGTA
Source organism: Phaethon lepturus (assembly GCF_000687285.1). Taxonomy (NCBI): domain Eukaryota; kingdom Metazoa; phylum Chordata; class Aves; order Phaethontiformes; family Phaethontidae; genus Phaethon; species Phaethon lepturus. The sequence goes on along the minus strand of NW_010528561.1, from coordinate 27,603 downwards.
TTAGTGTCTGGAATACAGCTGAATGCCACAAGACGATAGCCAGGATGATTAATGAAGCAGTCATCATAAAGTCATTGCAGCAACCCTGAAGAGTGTGAGGGTAGGCAAAGGTGCTAACACTGAAAAGTTCTACTTGCATAATAACCTGCTGCCTTGTAAGAAACAGCAGAGCTGTTCAGAGCAAGAGGGAGGTTTCTACTACACCACTACAGGCACTTTTAAAACAGCAATTTTTTTTTAAATCTGTAAGACTAGCTGAAAAGAAAATGTGCTCTCTCAAGAATATTGTAGGGTCAAACTCACCTCAGTGTAAAACAAGGGCAGCCCTGATGACCCCACTGAAAGTAATGGAGTAATACAGAATTTGCTCTTGGAGCAGCTGCCAGGCATGATAGGATGCAGGTACCAGAATGTGGAAGATTTAATGGAATCGTGAGAGAGCGGAAACCTCCTGCCTTCAGACAGAACACAGCTGGGTGAAAAAGTTAGGGGTAAAACCTCAGATTTCTAGGAGAAATTAGGTACCTAAACTTGATGGAAGGCTGCCAGTGTGATTTTCAAAAACTCCAAAAGAATTTAGAAAAGATGCTCTTTGGAGACCTCACGGGCCACTCTAATATTTTAAAAAAGTTGGGCACAACTTCCTTTTCTGGACAAGCAAGAATATAGTAGAAACTATACATTCATTACCTAAAGGTCACAAGGAAGTAATCGTCAGTTACGGCTTCTCCCTGAACAGTGGCCACGGAGTCTTGACATATCAGCTTAACCGCATCTCCTTTGCTAGCGCTGAACGCCACGGCTTCTTTTCTATTCCTGTAGTACACAAGAAGAGCCAATTAAAACAGAGAAAACATACCTGCAGCATTATCCTGTCCCACTACCAAATGAAACCTGAACACTAAGTGCATGTCCAAGGAAGACCGAATTGTTTCCAGATGTGTATGCACAACCCAGTGCAAGAGGTATATGACAACATCAGGTCTATACTGTCAGAATCAACTAGATGAGTGAGGTGCAGAATAAATCCCAGGCACTCTAATGCAGCCCGATGTGGACATTTTATACCAACTCTGACATGACTGGGAGGGGGAGGATTGGAAGGGCAATATTGCTGCTTGGCAGCGACAGTCCAGGAATAAAAACTATCAGATTGCCAAATATGCTAGTTAACTGCACGTTTTAATGCTATAAAAGATTGTCATGTACAGGAGTTGGGAGTTTTAATGTGGTTTGATTTTTCTTCTTTTGAAATATTTTGCCCATGTCTCTGCCTGCACTGAATCTAGATGCAGCATACATTATGATTTGCTGTGCTCCCAATGTCATTACCGTCTGCAAACCTAGCTTTTAAACCCTTCAGACATACCAGCAATAAAATACAGCACTGAATAAGGACATCAACATACACTTTGTATGATTCTCTTTACAATCTCCTTTATGTATGGCCTATTGCTTCCTTCCACTTTCATCAATTTTCATTCTAACACTTTGTCTTAACTCCTTGCAGCTGGATTTGCCTTTGCAAACTATTTCTGTCTTTGATACAGAATACTGCCAGTGCCATTTGAAAATCAAATTAATGTGAGTGGCAGACTCTGGACTTCTAACCCTCATCATTCAAATCCTGTCAAACATACTGCACAAGCAATTATGACTATCCCTTCCTACCATTATATGCTATAGAAAGGGACTAGTCACCCTTAGAAAACCTATACTTTTTTTACCTGACTACAATATTTATACAGAGCAAAGATGAATAACGAGTTCCCAGCTGATGCTGGGAGTAGGACACCAACTGAGACAACTGACAAGACTCCTGCACTGCGCTAGCACAAATCTTGTCCTCAGAAATTTCCATTTGACAATCTCAGCAAACACTGCGTAAAGCTGCGTGCTGGATTGGCATATCAAACCAGGAAAGAATGCCCTTCAACTTACGTTTCAAAGAAGTGCTTGAGTAGCAGTTTGTTAGCGGAAGATATAGTAGGTTGTTGAAGGGATGAGGGAATTCATACCTACAAAATGTACCCTTAGGATTAATCCCTTATAACATTTGGATTGGAATTATATAATGACAACACATTAATTACAGAGCAATGGAGTAAATACAAAGAAATTATTAACAGAACTGACTTTCACAATGTAATGATGGAGGGCTGATATTCAGTTGAGTTATGAAGAAGAATTTTTTAATTCTAAATTCTCACTGGTGAAAAATACTTCCTACTACTCTATAAGCACATAGAATATAATCTTTCACTTAATTTCTTGATATAAGTATGGAGCAATCCCTGTGTATAGGAGTATCTGTTGAAGAAATATGTATTTCACGCAGCAACTGGCATGAGTCCATCAGATCAAAACACTGAAATAACAAAAGAAGTATAGTTTCAAACACAGAGCTGAGTATATTTCCTGAGTCTGCAGCTCGTATATACTCCTTTCCCTTTCCCACCCTCAGAATAAAGTATGAAGCAATAACATTCTCAGGGGAAGGGAAGTCAAATGTGAAAGCAGAGAATATGAAAGGATCACCCCCACACAAGAGAGAAAAAAATGAACCCAAATAAGACAGAGAACGGAAACAAAGATAGAAATGGCAGCAGAAATGAAGTACAGAGACAGAAGAAAAAAGCTGTCAGAAATAATTATGAGCGTAAAACATAATCCAAGAAAACTAAAAAAGAGAAGTGAAGGTTCATTTTACAGCTAGTTAACTGCATCTGAAAGAAATTATAATATATCTCCTCCTCCAAAAAAGTTGTAAGATTTTCTCCACTTCTATTTTCTTTAATTAAGAAAATCCTGAAGTGCACATTCAAAGTATCATACAGCACTGTAATTTATCCAACAGCCACTGCTGAGGAGGTACAGTTGTAAACTTCATAATTTAAGGTTTGTTTCGGTTTTCAAATTTATGAGTTTTCTGCTAATCTTTTTGAAATTTTTACATTTCTTATTTACTACATTTGACAGATTAATTCCCATTGAAATGCTGGAAAATGCCAACTAAAAATCCTGACAAGTTATGCCATTATTTGACTAAATTGACAGCAAAATAGACACAGAAATAAGTCCTCCTCTGTGAAAAGCTGAAATATGGATAATGAGCCTTTTGTAATTTAGATAGGATCAAGACATTAAAAAAAAAATCTCTATTAAAACCTCATATTAAAAGCCTCCAGTATATAAGGCAACTACTAACTGAGGAAGCCATAAAGCGAAGTCCATTAGACAGCAATTTGATATAAACTGTCTTGTACCTTCCTTTGAAGGACATGACAAAATACTGTCAAGGGACAGAAACCTGAACTGAAATTGAGGTTATTTGATGTGACTGTTAACATTTTTGTATGACAAGATTTTGAATTTGAAAAACGATCCCATAGGAGGTCTAATAGGCTAACATTTTACCCACAACTGGTGGTGCAGAAAGCAAATTTGGCTATTACCTAGGGAAGTTTCAATGTCTCCTATCGGTCCTAATTCTTACGACCAATAGACTAATGGTTTTGCAGAAGTCAAAGGATGCCACAGCACTGAAAATTACACATTACTTGAGCAAGTAGCAAGCAGCTTAGAGGCAATAAGGACCAGCTTTGTATATGATTGCTCAGCTATAATTAACTGTGTGAGCTTTCGTGCCTTTTGTAGCACAAAGAAGTCAACTCCACCTATTCCTAAAGACTGTTTATGTTTATATGGTCAGCTGCAACTCAGAAATGATTTAAGCTGTTCCTTGCTGCCTTTCAGCTGTTAATCTCCATGTCTCCATGTCTCAACATCTACTAATTTCTCTGTGCATGACTTATTCCAAGTGCAGAAGGAAACGTGGGAAGCAGCTCATTTGTCCAGAAAGACCAGCACTCCTGCCATCCCCTCAGTCAAAGCAAGATTTTTATTAAAAGTTGATGAAATATAAATTGTTCTTATGATTTATTGAACAGCAAGAAAACCAAGAAGAAGAACAATAAAACCCCTCTTACCTTGACCAATTGGTTACCATAAAAAAACTCCCAAGGAGTTCCCTGTTCGTTGCCCGTGTTAGTATTGGCACACCCAAGGCAAGATGTCTGTGTTAATCCCTCATGTTTATAGATAAATAAATTAGCTATATCAACATTCTCAATAATCTTTTTTAAAATTGCTTTTTATAGGACTTGTCAGGCTCCTAAACTGTTCACCATAGCACTGAGACATAATTTTATATTATTTTAGAGGCCTGGGGGTTTTACATGTAATAATGAAAACATAACTTGATCTAATGAAAAAATAGCTTGAATTTTAACAAGCTCCTATCAATATACATTTAAGAAACCATTGCAGCTGAGCTGGATAAAAAGTTGGCTGAGTAAAAAAATCAGAACATTCTTTAGTATGTCATCATGTATTAGGATAAATTGGAATATGTCAAAATACTGTGATTTTTAAGGAAAAATGAAGATATGTAAGTTTGAAAACACTTAATCATTTAGTTCCAAAATTTTCATACAAAACAAACACTTTAGACATTTGACACATATTTCTGAGCTGAACAAAATCAAAACACCTAATAGGCATGAACTACACCTTCTATCTTTTTTCAGCCAATTTATTTCTTGATAAACAAAACGTCAGTTTAGTACATAGCAGAAATATCCTCCAGCCTGTTTGTAGTCAGGAATATGGAGAGATTTCCTTTTAGAAACACAGATAACCTGTTCACCTTTGCTTCTACCTGGACTAATTTTCTCAGGGATAAATAGTTTACACTCAAAGTTATTTCTCTCTTATACAGTTTTGGTGTCGCTATTCATGTTACAAAGAACGGCATACATAAAACCCAAAGAATGATGACATCTACATCACAAGGTTTTGCTGTGCTTGCTTGGACACTGAGGTGACGGTTCCCAAAAGAAGGCATAACTTAGGCCATAACCTCGGGAGGGAGGTGCACTGACTTCCTACCCTGTCCCCATCTGCTCCCAAGCTAACTTGAGGACAGATGCCCCAATGCAAAGCCCTGTGAAGTGTAAGAGAGGGCTTTCACCAGAGAACCCCCTGGGAATTGAAAGGCCAATTCAGGTTGCACCAGGGGAGGTTTAGGTTGGATATTAGAAGAACTTTCTTCACCAAAAGGGTTGCCAAGCATCGGAACAGGCTGCCCGGGGAAGCGTTTGAGTCACCGTCCCTTGAGGTATTTAAAAGACGTGTAGACGTGGCACTTAGGGACATGGTTTAGTGGTGGACTTGGTAATATTAGGTTAATGTTTGGACTCAGTGATCTTACTGGTCTTTTCCAAGCTAAATGATTCTATGATTCCATGAAAATCTGACAGTTTTTGGCTTCAGCTCCCTCTGGTGGGTAATGCACACTCCAGAGAACAGCAACTACTGGTAAAGGTAACCACCACAAAACAAAACAACATGCAGGTTGCTATATTTTTCTTAAAATATACAGAAATACACCAGCTGAGTAATGATTATAACTAAGATCAGAGCTTTAAGCTGCAACTTGACACATTCATCCTGAAAAGAGGAAGATGCAAGGTTCCTGCCAGAACTGAACTCCCTTCAAATTCAGAGAAGAAAAGACATGGGGTTTTTGGTCCAGGCAGAAATCTATTTTCAGCACCTAATGTTGATTAAAATAAAATAAGGAACTAGTTAAACACTATTCTTTTTGACGAGAACATTCACTTGGATTTCTGTTCTTGACTGATACTTTGATGCCTAAAGTTTTATGTCATTTCTCAAAAACATTTTGTTTGCAGGGTTCAGAATATATTCATTATTTCACAAATCTCACACCCCAAAGATTCTTTATTTGTTATGAGAAGTTTAGTTCCAGTGGAAAAGGCAAATATGCTTTTAAATCTGTGACATCTTACCTACAAACCACACATATCCACACATTTACTAGCTGAAACAACTGAAAATTAAAGCATATTTTATAATTTATATTCTTGGGCACAAATCTAAGTCCTTCCACAAGAACAATGTGTACACTGTATTGCAGTATCCCAAATACATGGGTTATGATAATGGCAATTTGTGATAATTATCATCTTAAAATAAGGACCAGTAATCTCTGCACTACAAAACAGTACTGAAATTTTGCCTCAGACAACTGCATGGAAATTTTGCAAACATAAACGATCTGATGGCAAAGGCTTAGAATTAATTGTACTTTTCTACTCTCACCAGTGGCACCAATAAATCAAATTATAGTTCTTGCACACCTGTGTTAATTTTTTTTTTCTTTCAGAATCTTCCTTGTTGATCTGAAACACATATTGACAGTTGTTTTGTTGCAAAAATAACAATGTTCCCATCAGAAAACAGTAATCAACTGTGAGAATATCTGGGATAAGAAAGGTCACATGAGTTCACGTTCTTCAGTGGACCAAGTCTGTATTGTTCAGGCATAGGACCAACTTAAACAACTGTATATTCTATTCTTTAAATTGCTTATGGACTTACATCACATTTAAAGACAACTGGTTGGATAAAAAGCTAGACATGAGCCGGCAATGTGCACTCGCAGCCCAGAATGCCAACCGTATCCTGGGCTGCATCAAAGGAGTGTGGCCAGCAGGTCGAGGGAGGTGACTCTGCCCCTCTACTCCGCTGTGGTGAGACCCCACCTGGAGTCCTGTGTCCAGATCTGGAGCCCTCAGCACAGGAAATGGACCTGTTGGAGAGCGTCCAGAGGAGGCCACAAAAATGATCCGAGGGCTGGAACACCTCTCCTCTGTGAGGACAGGCAGAGAGAGTTGGGGATGTTCAGCCTGGAGAAGAGAAGGCTCTGGGGAGACCTTACTGCAGCCTTCTAGTCCTTAAAGGGGGCTTATAAGAAAGATGGGGACAGACTTTTTAGCAGGGCCTGCAGCGACAGGACAAGGGGTAATGGTTTTAAACTAAAGGAGAGCAGATTTAGACTACATAGAAGGAAGAAATTTTTCCCAGTGAGGGTTGTGAAACACTGGCACAGGTTGCCCAGAGAGGTGGAAACATCCCAGGTCAGGTTGGACAAGGCTCTGAGCAACCTGATCTAGTTGAAGATGTCCCTGCTCACTGCAGGGGGGTTGGACTAGATGACCTTTAAAGATCCCTGCCAACCCAAACTAATCTATGATTCTATGACAACTAAGCTGCAGGCATGTATTTTATATCACAGCTTTCATTCTGAAAGAAAACTGTAGAATTTATAAAAGTAATTTATTTCTAATTAATATTTCCTTCTTTTTAAAAAGGAAACCATTCAACTTTCAGGTACAAATAAGAATCTGATATCAGAAGCTCTTCACTAGATATGTAGTTTTAACTGGAATTCTAAGCAATGGATGAAATACCCTAGAAACCTCTCCTAGAATTATTTTAACAAGTTCCCCCTCCCCTTATGCTGCTTCATATGTTTGCGTCTTACATTAACTCACATCAGGTTTTTATGGAGTGAGTGGCTTACATGCACATCATATACAGTACAGGCTGACTTGTTTGTAGACATGTAGGACTGGATCCTCCATGTGGTCTCTGCTGGCAATTAATCGGTAAATTTATGAATCCTCCTGCTTGTGTATCATGGACTAGGAACAGAATGGATTTGTATCAACCTGCTTACAACATTTATAGTTCTGTGCTAAGATAATACATATAAGCAAATCTCATGCTTCTGGCATTCATCTGCAGAGTTCAGGAGAAAGACAACTACTCCTCTATTTGTGTATATAGACATATATTAGATATGTTTGAGATGAGACATACTCATAGAGTTTTCTTGCCTTGAAACACTGAGACAAGCTGGGGTAAGAAAGGGTGGACGGTGGCAGTACACTGAGGTGGCATAGAAAATCCTTAGTTTTCAAATCCCAAGCTCTAGACCATGTGTACAGTCAGATTTTATATTAAGAAATTCTCCTACATCAGACTGGCTACAGCTTTGGAGGATCTTTCTTTGCTCCTGCAGCACCGAAAATGGTGTCCCTTCTTAGGATCACAAGGAGGACTCCCTTTATAAACTGGTATTATGTTAATTGTGGTATTATTAAGATGAATTACACATATACTTTTGAACCTATTTTTCGGGGGGAAAAAAGCTAACAGCTACTCTCAAAAGTAAAAAACCTCACCAGTCTTTAGAGACGGGTAAGATATTCCAAGTTTTCTCCACCTCACCATGTTCTACTTAGCTTTGTGCTGATGAACGTAAAATAAATGGTGGCTTTGCCTTCGCTAAACACCTCTTCCTTTATTTACAAAACTACCAGCAGTCTTACAAGTAAATAAATAACTCTTCCTGACCCTGAACAGCAAACCCAAACACCATTATTTCATAATGACATTGGAAGTACACATGAAAGTTACCTCATATGCAAACTGTGTTCTTAAACCAGCTGCCCTATCTACAAATTCTTCACAAAATTGCAGACAGGCCCTTCGTAAGCACACACAAAATACACTATTATCTTCAACTTCCCTAATTAACTCTAAGCACAAAGACAGAGGTCAAAGTCTCTAATATGACATTTAGTGTAGAACCCAGTAGATCTGTATAGTTGCAAGCAAAAAAAATATTTTAATGTATACATATTAAGTGTCACATGAAGACAAAGGAATATAAAAATTAATAGGAAATGCAAAATTTAGTTTGAGGGTTTACTTTCCCCAAATCTGCCAAGCTGATTTTCTAATTATTCTTCAGTTTTTCTATTAATAAAGTTAAAATATGTTGTAAACACTATCCTCACATGGTAAGCAGTGTGCACTCTGTCAGCTGACTAGAAACATCTCACTTCACACCAGGTGAATTGCCCATGGTTTTGTTAGGTTCAAGACCATTTTCACACTCACTTAAATACAATGGGATTCTTTCACTTTTCAGAGTACTAAAAACAAAGCCTTTTGTCTGCAGCTCCTACATCTTCTGATCTTTGTTACTTTCTCTCAGATAAATTCATTGTCAAGAGCTGACCAGTGGAATTGGGCGATGACAATTTTCTGAAAGTCACTGCGTTCAAGGTAGAAGGAACAGGATCTGCTGTTGATGGGTTCAATTCCATCTTTGCCCTAGCTTACATTTTTCTTTCAGATATTGGTGTGATGAAGCTAAACAGAAAGAATAAACCTATCGAGCATGGAAACCAGTTGAATCAAAAAATACTGGAAGGCAACCAGTGACAATTCTTGCTACAACAAAGTAATGGCTGCATTATATGCAGTGCACTGATAAACAAGTCTTTCTGCACAAGTCATACTAAATGAATTTCTAACAATCCTAGATGGCAGCTTGTGCATTACTGTTTCTACCTGACAATTTTAGGTTTGCAATAAGAAAGAAAATAACATCCCTTCATGCATGCTTTGGGTATGTTGAAGGATAAGACAAGCAATGGCCAAACCCGTTTCATTAGGATGCAAAAGAGGAGATAAAAGGGGGTTGGGTAAGAAGAAAACACAGAGCAGGTTTGTGCTCAATAATGTACTTTTTGTTTTACAAACTTGTAAAGCCCAGAGCACATATCCACACACAAGGAAGGTGATCTAAGATAAGGATTAAAAGGAAGAATTAAGATAAAGTGAAGCAAAAAACAGATACATCATATCTTGTGTTACACCTTTTCTCAGCAGATTAATACAGGGTTCTGTCTGTGAGTTCATATAGTAGCATCCCCAAAACCCCAATGCTGAATGAGTCCACTTAGATCTCATTTTACAGTTCAGAGAAAAAGAGTTATTCTAGGCCATACCTAATACTTTCCTTGGCCTTCTTCAGATTTGCGAGACACAGCTGAGTTTGTTACAAACTCAAAGAATTAATAGCAATAAATGAGCAGATACAGATTTAAATTAAACATAAATTAACAACTGCTGATAAGATTTTGATTCTTGATTCACATTGCCTTAATTCCATGCAAAATCCATTGTTTCTGATGGGATTGCTGAGGAAGTTGGGTATCCAGGGCAAATAAAGAATGATGTGCCAGCCTTCTATATCACTCTAACTCAGCATGCCTCTCTAAGGATTTAAAGTGGCATGGACTCTCCTCTGTATAGCTTTTCCTGAATACTGAGAATTGAGGTAACAGGCAAAGCAAACTGAAGATTGGTCTTCAGGAAGCCTTAGAAGATTGCAGCTGATTAAGAGAGAGATGAAGAACATCAGAATAAACACCCACAGTAAGTGGGAAAACCAAGCTGAAAGAGGGGAATTTGGAGAAGGTATGTAAAGAAAGAGTGAAGGCACCTGACTTGGGAGTATAAAATTACTGCAGGTTTAGGATGCACCTTTAAAAATGCAGAATTACACTCAAGACAGGACAAAAAATATTGTGATCTTCAATTTTTCCCTGTTTAAAGCTCTAGAACGTGATGAAAAGAGACCCCCAGCATCCAGGGCAGAGGTGAATAAAGGAAAGTGATGAGAGGCATACCTGTGCATGGATGCTTTCTATGATGTTCTGATGTACTTCACGCTTCCTTTCATCAACCTCTGTTTTCACAAGGTGGATATCAATACATTTTGAAGCCTGCTTGCTTGACAAGTTGTATCCTAAGTCACAGGTCTTCCTCTTGAAGCAGTAGCACTGATCTTCTGGAGAGCCCTGAATCTTGAATCCTTGATCAACCTCTTGCTGCAAGGCTTGAGAGAGAAAAAGTGTTCTAATTCCATTTTGTTAACTCAATTTTTTAGAAGTTACCATCAAAATAATTTAAGAAAATATTATGCTGGAATGCATGAGGATGGCTATAGAGATCTTGGTATGCTTGCAGCAACACACTCCCTTCTTTGAATCTGTGAAAACTTCTAACAAACTCTGATAAAACAAATTATTGATTGCAATTTAACTAATTGCTTTGGGTCAGGGTAACATAATGGAAAACATGTTAAGTGGTAGAGAAAAGTTACAGGACAATAATGCTGTGAAAGAGTGGAACTTAATGGGTGTGGAAATGTCTACATCACAACATGATCATGGATACAAGAAAAGCCCTGTGTCATTCTAGGTCTTAAACTCAAAGATTTGTTTTTTTTATGGAACAGGGCATTAATAAATTGCATCCAAGTGTGGCTGTAGCATAAGAACCTGAGTTTACTTATAAAACACGAGGGAAAGGTATCAGCAAGTGGAAGGCAGGCCAAAAACATCAACAAATCACTTTGATTAACAGGGAAATTGCCATGAGGACTGGTTAAGAACTAAATTGATCTAACTCATACTAACCAGTAGCCAACAGAAGTAGTCTTAAAATACATAAATAACCCCAAAGATATCCCAGAAGGAGCAACTTTCTTTACTGGATTGAAGGCTAATAGCTTTATAATCTCTTAGAAGAATTTAACTGCTCATCTGAGCACTATGAGCACCATACTGGGGGTGGGGTGGCAGAAAGAAGTAGTAAATGACTTTCTCAGTTCTGATGCACAACCACTTTGACCCTCAGAGAAAACATTTGATTTTCCTTCGTTCTTCATATGAAACCCAGAAAAGATCTATTTGTAAAAAAACTCATGAAATGCGTGATTTTGCTGTTAAATTATTATTACATTATTAAGCTTATTCTGCAGTAGTAATTTTATTTTCTGCAGTTAAACGGAATTTCACAGCATGTGTTTTATTTTGTTTGGCCAAACAGGCTTTTTGCTCCTCTAGTAGACCCTAAAGAGTCGCCTGCAGATTTAGAAGGAGTTACATCTGTTTAAGTGGACTAAACAGTACATTGAACAGGAAAAGGCATTTAGGGTTATTGAGAAGTAATGCCTTTGAAGTTCTGTCTATTTTATATATTTATTACAGCAGTAACACACTCACTTAGGTATTGCTTGTCCTACCACAAGATTCTGAGGAGTGCCAAAACCGGTGATGTTTCTAACTCCTTTAACTTACTTTATTACTGAAACTAACCTTTCTCCTTCTTTTAGGAATACTGTATTGCTGATCATTCCAGCTGAGTGCCCTTCTCTTCATTTTGTGTTTCTAGTCTCTCCTGCCTCAGGCAGCTCAGTGAATGCTTCCTCCCTGAGAGTAACTGGAGCATACTCTTGAAATGTCTTGTGTAGTTTCTAGAAAGAGCTCAGCTATTTGCTCCTAGCTTGCTGCCTGTGTGCGGGATCACTGCTGAAAATATCTCTGCAAAGTATGCTACGAAGATGACTATAAGACAAGCTGTGAGAACATACTGGAAAATTAAGAAGCTATTCTAATAATAAAACATGGTTAAAGAACACCATCACTTTCAGGTAGATGCAGCTCTAGCCTACCAAACTGCTGCACGGTTTGGCAGGTGGACAGATACAGGTTTGAGTCTTATTACCTCTGTTTTAGTAAGTATATATCTCTATTGGGCCTCACTTAATACCATCTCTAAAATAGGGATAAAATTTCATATGCCTATTTGATGATAGTGTTATCAGCATCGCTAATAAAGATTCAGGGAAAAATTTTCTTTCAGATGACACCTTGTAATGCTGCACTTCGTACTACAATGAGAAAAGCACTGCTGCTCATTTAAATAAAGATACTATTCATTTGTGGGATATAGTGTTGAAGGGAAACTCTTCAGGCTTAGTATTTCTTTCATGCAAGTGCTTAGCAATAAAACTTCCAGTGATTAAAGAAGTGAACCACTTTCAGACTAATGAAGAATAAATTCATCTCCTTAATGGATTGGAAAGAAAACCACATTTATTCCTTTACCAAACAACTTCTGAACAGAAGTAAGTCAGCACAAACCCGGTAGGCTGTGGTTTGTAAATACTTGAAACAAAATTTTCATCTTGTCTGTACCACTGTTTAAGAAGCTGCAGTTCTTTGTCACATTCAACGACAGGTTTATACTTGAGGAATGAAGATGACACATTAAACAGATCCTGCTCATCTGAAATGTTTGAGTCAGATTCTCTGTTAGAGTGAATTCCAGTTATATTTTCTTTTTATGATTTGCCAGTTCCCAAAAAGTGTTGAGTAACACCTGCCTGATTATCATCCGTCTGCGCTGCTTTTTCAGTCAGAACTGTCTCTCTTGATTCCCCATGAGATGCAACACTTAACATTTTCTGCTTTTGCATTATTCCAGTTAGTTTGATTCTTCCAATTACACCTTTAATTAATTCCAAGTTTTTCTTTCATAATATTCCTGGGATGACAGGATCATCAGGCTTTCGCCCAACAAAAACCTGAAAGCAATGAAATAAAAAGGAATATGCACACAAAGGAGACAAATACAACCCTAATTCACTTACAGCACAAAAGCCAACCTAACAGGTTTCTTACAGTGTGTATCAGTCAAGAATTTGCTTCACTATCCCTTCTTCTTTTGCATTATTCTAGGTTTACAATATGCCCCTTCTTTATATAATAGAACCAGTACTACACTTATTGTACCCTAAAAATATAAATTCAATTTAATTCCAAAATTAAATAAAAAGATTCTGAAAACCTTACAACAAATGTTTGATGTCTTGTCTCTTGACACTTCTTCACAATTTCCAGATGTAGTAGAACATTGTGGTCATCACTTCTGGCACTACCCAGAAGCCTCCCACCTCAGGTCCATCAGCTGGAGTTACAACCTCTTTCTTTACAGTAATTGTGTAATTGAGGATAGGATTCTTCCATTAACGCATTTCTTTCTGCCTCTGATTCTAACACAAATAAGCATAATAAGATCAGGTTGTTGTAATCAAAAATCATTGCAATTTTGATTATTTTGCTGCATTTGATGGTAACAAAAGGTTTGAATGAGTCTGAGGATAAATGTTTCTCAAATAAAACAGATGTTCTTACAGGGCATATACTTTGTACATTCATAACTTAAGTGCTATGATGTAACGATGCACCTTACCAAAATCCTGCATATACGCACAAGCGTAGAAAATAACATTTTAACCATTCTACTCACAAAACACATACTTTAATTGGAGATTTAAATACTGATGAGCCAAATCTGCCTGTGCAAAATGTACCTCTAAATCCAACTTTTGTCCACTATCCTTCCTTCCAGCTGATAAAATTCTGAGCATGCAATGCTCAAAATATTAAACTACTCAGAATCTGGCAGGAAAGATGAAGCTAGATTTTAGAGTTGTCTCTTTCTCTTCACATAGTGGAAATTGCATTTGCTCGATATACGAATCACACAGCTTCAAATCAAAATTTCCAGATTTCCTCATGTGTATAACTTTCTTCTGGTGACATTCTTTCTTCCCCTCAGTGGTTTATCAGTAACACCTTCAAAAATATTTTATCATCTTTTAAAATACCTTAGAGATGTTTTAAAATGTGGAGAAACAACAGATGTTTATTAACAGTATTTTTAAAAGAGTAACCATGTTCTTAAAGCTCCAGACCTCAAGCTGTTCCTCCCTCCTTCTTTTACCTCTTCGATGCTTCTGTCACCTTCTCTCCCTGAACAGTTATCCGAAGAAGTTCAGTGTTTGCTTTTCGTATTTAGTGTGTGTCTCCTCATAGCATACATTTCTTCCCTATTTCCTGATCCTGCAAGACACCGACCACATCTGCTTCCTCTGAGTTCACTGATACAGCATCTAACAGAGTAGGGCTTGTGTCTGTGAAACAGATTACTGTGATGATCACAAAGAGATTCTGCCCAATCTTTACCAGTCAGAGGTTATAGTAGGGCCCTCAAGTATATACATTTAAAACAGGACAAAATAAATCAGAAGGGAGACATATTGTAGCTTATGCATTATATTACAGGCAACATGACACAGATTATCTTAATTAGCTCCAGGTCTGAGGCATCAGTACCAGTCAGTAGTTTATATTAATTTTTTTCTTCCTCCCCCACCCACTATACCTTTCTATATAAAAGCTATGAAGGAAACACGCAGTGATGCCGAGTACCATTTTTTTTCCCATGCTGGGAAGTAAACCAGGGGAGGGCTATTACCTGTAGGTATGCACCGTGAAAACAGTTAGAGAACTCTCATCATGCCATGAAATTAGGAAAGACAAGGTAACTGCCCTTGAACTCATCAGACCCAACGGTCACTTGACGCATACACACACTAGCTAATAAGTTAATATATCTGCTTGCACTCAGAGCATTTTAAACTTCACGATAAGCAAGCTAACAAAGAACGGAATATACAAAAATAGTGGATCCACATTCATATAAGCTACTAGTTATCTTGTAGAACTTCACCTTTTTAACTCTTTCAGACTGACTGTAATGCCTGTTAACCAAGTCCAGGTAGCCTTCGTTGACATCACACATGTGGATTACTTTCATCCCAGAGAAGTAAGCAGTGTATCTCCTCTCCTTCCATCAAACAAAAAGGGATGGAACTAGAGCTCATTAATAACACATTAGAATCTGCACTGACTTCTGTAACACAAATTTATTGAAAGCAATGCTTAATCACATGGACTGTAGCTATATAATCAACCTAAAATTATCCATAAGCATTTACATGCCACAGTTCCACTGCATGGAGACAGACTCCAAAACACGCACTAAAGCCACTCAGATCCAGTCAGTTTTATTAAAACAAATTCATTTGCCTCTATACTTGGTCATCCTGTTTCAAATGTCCACTTTGTTCCAGGGAAAGTTGTGTTACTTCATTTACTTCTACAAAGTGAAAACTTTCTTCCCTTTTCAGATTTAGGAGCATACTAAAACTCAGGTTTTTGTATTGCTTTCCTACTAACAGGGACACTAGGAAGCAAAGCACTAAGCATCTGTTTGGACACTGCTGGGGGAAAAAACCCCACAAACAAAACCCAAAAACATGTAGTCACAGAAAGAAAGTAATCCTATGCATTCTTTTCTCACGTAAACATCACATAGGCAGCTTTAATTCTGGCACATCCTTACTTCTGAGTAAGATTGATTCCCTTCCTTTGAGTGGATTTGTAACTTTAGCACTATTTTAGTCTAGAAAATAAATTTCCATACTACATCCTGTACTTTTATCATCTAAAGACATATGGCATGAGGGGAAAAAAATCGTAATCATGCTCTATGCCAGTTAACTAAAATCTGGTAATATTCTAGTGCTGGTCTTCAGAGAAAAACACAAAACTGATAACGCTGTGCAAATTTATTAACCTTCTATGGAGGCTATGTACTTTTTATCAATGGGCTTCTACATTTTCCCTATTTCCTGCTACAAAATCTCTCTCTCTGCAAGGTCAGTTGAATCATTACAAGTGGAGATCAAATGGTTCCCTTCAGTGGAGACAGCAGCTCTTCAGATAGTAATGCTTTCTTCACGTTTGTTTTTCCATGCAGGAAATCATAAAATGCATTACTGACAGAGACACTTACTTGATTTAAAGTAAGATCCTGCTCTGAAGAGTGACTCCATACAAGACTATGTTTGTGTTTATTGCCTCTCACTGACACTGTAACAGATAATTGTTTGAGAAGGAAAAGATTATCTTTTCTTTAATATCTTCCAAACTCATCCTAGACTGACTTTTCCTTTTCACTGATCATTACCAGTAATAAAGATACTACAGAAGAAATTACGCCCTCAGAGACACGCACACAACCCCATTCCTCCCCACTAAGGCTGTGCAGTTATAGTCTAGCTTTCTTTCTCATTGGTGTGACCTTATCCCACCTCATAACATAAGCAACTTGCATTAGGCAATCACAGTAAGAGTTTTCAAATTTCTGCCGTATTGTAAACGTAATTGAACACGTAAAACACATACTACTGTAGGAACATGAGCATGAATGAACTGAGCATGAATCTCAGACACAGTAGCAAGGGATAGCTATGTAAAACTTTAAACTAGAAGGACAAACTTTCAGTCTGACATAGGACACCGGTGTCTAGATATAGATTCTCTTATGTCTTGTGTAATTCAGCCATCTGGAGTCCTCACATTGCTCTGAATGAAGGAGAGACAAGAGAAACAATTTATTCTTTCACCCACATCAAATATTCTAACATGATTTACCAGTACCTAGGCAGTATGCTTTGTCTGAGAGTACACCAGACTTCCAGAGGTTGCTTCCATGGGCTCAGAAAGAGAGTATCAGGAAGCATTCAGTTAGACAAACAAAAATTCTCGCAGTCACGGAGCAGGGCCATTCTGAGATGAAGCCAAATCCATGTTGGTAAAAGAATAGATGACAGTGACAGAAAGAAAATCTTGTCTTTTACCATAACCTAACCTCATGCCAGAATTTATAGCTCTGCAACCGTAAGCTTAATTTTGTTTTGTTGTATTGTCCCGCAGCACTGAAGATTTACCCCCTATGCTCTTCTAGTTTGCATATGAGGATGTTTTTCCCCCTCCGGTTCCTCCTCCAGTCCACCCAGAAGTTTCACGTTTCTGGTATTTTCTCTGTTGAATGAACATTTTCTCCCCCCTTCATTCTGCTGTTAACTACAAGTGCTTACAGTGCCGTACTATAAGCCACAAAACATAGTTCAAGGAAGCCTTCCAGTACTTAAAGGGGGTTTCTAAGAAAGATGGGGACAGACTTTTTAGCAGGCTCTGTTTCAATAGGACAAGGGGTATGGTTTTAAACTAAAAGAGGGTGGATTTAGACTAGATAGAAGGAAGAAATTTTTCACAATGAGGGTGGTGAAACCCTGGCACAGGTTGCCCGGAGAGGTGGTAGATGCCCCATCCCTGGCAACACTCAAGGTCAGGGTGGACGGGGCTCTGAGCAACCTGGTCTAGTTGAAGATGTCCCTGCTCACTGCAGGGGGGTTGGACTTGATGACCTTTAAAGGTCCTTTCCAACCCAAACTGTTCTATGATTCTATGATTTTATAGCAAAAACTGCATACACCCTAAGCTAATAGCTCCTGTAAGTTGAGGCTGGAAAGTGCACTGCTTAGTGATGTGCTCCACGGCACCATAGGGAGTGACAGAGGGGAAAAAAAAAAGAGGTGGGGAGAAGAGGGAGAGACTCCCCACCTCCTTAATACAAGCAAACCAACCACAAAATGACAGACTGCTGAGAAGACTTTTGAAAGAAAAAAAAATTACTAGTTTAAAATTAATTAACTTTCAAAGGCATTAGGAATATTAACAAATTCAAATATATACTGAAAGACTGAAGAGAAAAAATATTTTCAGTTAAATCTCAGTTAAAAAAACTAAACTTAATTGAAGCATTGGTATTGTTACCTCAATTTTCTGCACCAAATTTGACCCAAGGAAAGATTCTTAGAGACAAATCTGAAAAAGGGAAAAATGTAAGCTACGCTTGATCAGATGAGATTTCCAAGTGGTTACTGCAAAAACGCTATAGATAAAACATATATTTTAAAAAAGCCCTTTCAACTGGTGCTTCAGTAATGGAATTAGTATCCATGCAGCATGGAAAATTTTGTAACCCAGAAAATTCCTTGTTAATCATCCTGTATTTTGGACACTTGCAACTTTTACTTTACTGTTACTAGTATTGACACTTGTCTTCTCAACCAAAGCTCTACTACAAAACCCATGAATTTAAATAGGTGGTGTAGCCCTACAATGAAGAGACTCCTGTCCTGCTGA